>NW_026898315.1:0-48932 GCF_033153095.1 Gastrolobium bilobum | reverse complement strand
GACTATTCACTTGGCATAGTTCATAACATAATCTCTATTCCGTGAATCAAGAATTTTCTCAAAGTTCTGTACACATCTCACATATACTTCCCATCACACAGGGATCTTCTAAACACATTAGCTCTTTTGCTAAACACATAATTCCACACTTTATTGTAACTTAGTTCATACACTAATCACATGATTTCCCATCAGGTTGTACATTAGCTCATTCTCTAATCATACAATCTCTTCAGATACTTCCCATCATCGGGGATTTCATTCGGCCTCATTGTCCTTTTACAAAAAATTTAATAATTTACCTCAACACGGATAATTAGGCGCTCAGGCCATCACAAGGTGTACATACATATATATGTATACTGGCACTTAGGCCATCACTGGATCATCATCCGTTTATTTATCAGAGTAGGTATACTGGCCATCAGGCCATTAGGTATTATTCACAATGCATTACAACATCCACTAGTAATTAGGCCATTTCAATTTACGATATTCATTCTTTGAGATCTCCATGAGACCTCCATCATGGATCAATCCTCTTATGCTTCATAACACCTGAACCTCTACAAAGTAGCCATTTCCAAGGAGAATTCCAAATATTAACGCACACATATAATCACATTTGTTTCCTTTATGGCATGTCTGTCAAGCTAGACCATATTCCGTTACGGACAATCATACTCTCAATGAACCTTGTTCAATGCCATCCATGGCGATTCTATCAACTTCTTCCTTATACATATAATACATAATTAATTCATCTCCCCTATGCTTAATCAATACTACCTCCTTATGGATTTAAATCCCATATTTCGATACATCTCAATTTATCAATTGACCAACATTATAATTTCAAGTGGTCAAATCCCATAGGATTAATCATCAATTATTCTATTTATTTCTCTGCATGAACCATCTCACTTTGTTTAAGTGTACATCATCCATCAAGGACTTATAACTTCTAGTCAACATAAAATATTCAAACTCGTGCCTAAGCATATCTGTTCACCATTTTCAATAATCCAACAGGTTCTAAACCTTTCACCTTGATGAAGTCTATTCACCAAGTCCATCTGGACATAATTGTTTTTACTATACAACACATATACTTGGAAGCTTCACCAATACCTTTTCCATACTATGGACTCATCTCAATTATATATCTTTATTATTCATGGTACTACAAGGTTCATCCATGCAATACCGTACATATCATAGATTTGTTTACAACTTTCACTTACAATCCAGCTTTATAAATTTCGTCTACAAGGTCAGACAAAACATTTAAGTATGTTTCCCTGAAGTCCTATAATATTCATATTTTACTTACTGCCATCTCTTGTCCATGAAGCAGTCAACACTGCATCCACAACATCAGGCTAAAGACTTACATTTGGTGCTCCACAGTTGCCACGTAGGCTTCTTACGATGACTACGCATGTAACACAAAGGAATGGGTTGATCAGACCCACACTAAGGAATCACATATGCAGTAATCGATAAGAATCTACATACAACTATGCAACACACAACACAACTATATATACATTATCAGAGTTCCCTAACAAAACTGCTCTGATACCATAAAATGTAACAGCCCGTTACGTACCGGTATTGTTAACATTAATTATGATATTAAGCGCAGTTACAATCACAGCAGTTCATTTAAAAAAAAACGAGAATAAATTTTTTCCGACTATTACGCGAGCATTTAAATCATAAAAAGCGTAATAATTAAAAGCTGTGACCGTAACCGTAAACTCTTGCGGAAGACTTATTTCAACTATTTTTATAACTTACATCATTTATTATGAGTTACTAAGGAGTTCCCATAAACTCACTTAGCCTATTTCCAACTTTACATTTTTACCAATTCGAACATGTTTCACTCTAAATTTTTCTGCGACCAAACAGATCGCAACCAACCCTTCTTCTTAGATTATATTTTTGTATTACTTAATTCCCTTTTTAACAAGCTATCATACGCTCAATTCGGAGCTCATTTGCTCCGGTTATCGCCGTTTGAAGTTGGATAAGCAATTAGCCCAAACAACCCCAAAAACAGCTCCAAACCACTCACATTTCTCGAATTACTGCACTCAATCCACTCAACCATTTGCTCTCAAATTTTTATCCTACAAACTAGACATCTAAAACTTCATTTTGATATATCACACGCTTAATTTGGCGGAGAAACGAAGCGGGAATTAATTTCCCAAATCCGGTCCAGAATCTGCCTCAGGTGCAGGGGCACATGGGCAGTCCGTGTTTATCTATTTTTTTCAGGCCGAAGATCAACCCAGAATTTCCTCAAATTTTGACACAAGGTAGAGGACATCTCAACCTTCAAAATGGCGTATAGCACGTCCCTAGGGGACTTCTATGGAGGGAGATATGCTCTCCCGAAGTTTGCCTAAAATCTGCCAATTCTACAGAAAATTCGCCAGAGTTTCCTTTGTTTTTCCAATAATCCCAAATTTGTAAAAGATCATTTAAACCTCAAATGTACCTAATAAACACATGATAATACAGTAATAATCCAATGGGTGGCACACACAAGGACCAACAACGCCTTGGGGCACTTACAACCCAATCCAGTTTATAGTTATTAAACATAGAGTCAATATTAATCATTCTAAAGTAGTTGCAATCACTAACACCTTTTTCATGCATATTTCCATCATACATATTATCATAACCTAAAATAGGCCTAAGGCCCTTCCATCATAATTAGACATGCATCAATACTATTACAATATGGCTTTACAAATTACAACTTGAAACTAAAACTTCAAATTACATTCTTCTAAAATTTCAACTTAATTTAAAAGACAACATAACCAAATACATCACTACTAGACTTAGGAAAAATGGCATGAACAAGATGCTAATGAAGCTACTAATAAATACAAATGACATGTTCATGCCCTAAGTCTAGCCTAGGCCACACGGCCAACAAAATGCAAAATAAGAAGCGCTCCACCGCTCACTCTGCGGGCCTCTTGCCCGAGGCTCCTGCTCCACTGCTACCTCCTGAAATAAATGCCCCGAGACGGGGTGAGATATACGAATATATCTCAGTAACCAAGAGGTTCTGGAGAAAACTCCACCCAATGGTTCACTTCGATGCATATCAATAGAATACAACAACCACTTTGAAAACGGGATATAGCAAGGGATTTAGAGAATGGGGAATATAAAGAAAACAAAATACGACGATATGGGATGGTAACCCCAATTCCACGTACGCCCTCGGCATATATAAGCCTATGGGTATCATCCAAGGTGTGTTCACAGAAACCACAACCATGATGCCCAAACCAACCAAAACGCCAAAGACATTCCTAGTGTGCTCCTACCCGGATCACACACCATGACCGCAGTCAACTGGAACTCCCTCCTGGAGACCTATCCAGCGGAAGTCCGAAAATGCCCGAAGGCTAATAAAAACTGTCTACTGGCCAGAGACTCGGTACATAAGTACCCATAGCAATAATGCATGCATGCTCATGTGTTATATACTATTCATACACACTTCCTACCGTTACCATCAACTGGCAAGGTGGAACAGAAAAGGGGAACAAGCCCCAGTACCAAGAGGTTACCTTAATTCGTGTTTCCACAAGCTCCGCAGCAGCTTATCCCTCAACTCGG
The DNA here is from genome assembly GCF_033153095.1 of Gastrolobium bilobum. Classification (NCBI taxonomy): domain Eukaryota; kingdom Viridiplantae; phylum Streptophyta; class Magnoliopsida; order Fabales; family Fabaceae; genus Gastrolobium; species Gastrolobium bilobum. The sequence continues at coordinate 45,275 of NW_026898315.1, read as the reverse complement.
TACACAGCGGAATGCCTACACAGAGGACATTCCCAATCACTCTCAGTTCAACCCATACATGTTAATTTATAATTACACATGCAATGAACCAATTTCTTACCTCAATCCACTTGGTCCCGGACCAAGGGCAATTCAATGATTCAAGATTCGGGATTCAGGTCGACGTACGGCAACCTATACAATAACGTACATCCATCAGTACTCGTCAAATAGTATCAAAACGCAAAACACAAAAATCATCCCCATCCTCCCTTGATGGTTCGGCCATTGTAGTGTAAATGTGAGATTTATTTTTCTAAATTTTCTTTCTCATTTTGTTACGTCTCATTAGGTTGTCAATAGGCCGGTTCAAGTGCCGGTTCGTCATTTTCGCGTCGAATTACATCAAAACGCGAAAATCGCCAAATCACCCCTTTTCCCCTTGGAGGTTCGGCCATGTAGGTGTAAATTTGAGATTTATTTTCCTAAATTTTCTTTCTCATTTTATAACACTCCCTTAGGTTGTTTAGAGGCTAGTTCAATCGTCGTTTTTCCGTTTTCCGACATTTACGCATCGTTTTGCGAAATATTTCATTCTGGGCTCATTTAGGTCTCTAAACACAATTTAATTTTCTCATTGATTCCAACACTCTCCAAGCACAACACAACCCATCTAAGCACCATATAACTACACAAATCATTATCCAATTCATTTTTCAACATCAATTCCTCAATCTTTCCTCAAAGAATCGAATTTTAACCTATGGCATTCCAAGGAATTTCCATACAACTTTAATCATTCCAACCTTCATACAACCTATTATATCATCATACCATCATGCCACAATTCATCAAACAAGTCTCAACACCAAAATTCACAAGTCCAAAATCATGATCATCAAATTTTTCTAAGTTAAATTCATCAATTTTCACCAATAAATTTCATCGCATTTCTAGCTCTAATACATCATTCTAACACATTATCATCTAATACACATTTTCAAATTGAGCTCTCTAACATCACTATTCATCATATCAAAGTTTAGGTTTTCAAAATCAAATCATCACCATCAACCATTTAAAATGCAAGAACACTCACCCAAACGGAAGGTATAGACTCCTCCTAAGCATACTCCACCATTGGAGCATTTAAAAGCTCCAAGAACACCAAATCTACCTTCAAAACCGCGGCTGTAATAGGGCAAGATCTCCTCACACACGCGATTTCAAGGTTCAAGAGTGGTACCAATGTGTTTAGGAGGTGTTTTCCAACAAGTTTCAAGACAAAAATCGTTGGATTCGGTGTAGAAATGACCAAGTTATGGAAGGAAGAAAGCTTGACCAATCCTTGGCCATGGTGGCTGCTGCGCGCGGGAGAGAAGGGAGGGAGGAGAGAGAAAATGTCATGAAAATGTGACTTTTAAGTCACTTAAACCACATGTGGGTCCCATACGCGATTTAACTCTAAATAAATCACTAATTTCAACCATAAATTCATGACCTACGTATTTTTCTTGTTCATGTCATATTTTTGTTTCCCAAAAATACTGATAAAATTTTCACGCTTATCGGTACAATTATACCGCAGTATTTTTACACTGAAAAATCACTATTCATCAATTTTTCCCAAAATGACTCAATTCCATCAAATTTCATCAAAATTATATTTCCTAACTCAACAAACCATTTATAACTCATATTTGAAACCTAGAGCTCAAAATTCAACTGGCACGTTTTACGGTGCAATTGTAACGCGGTATTTTTACCCGCGAAAAATACTATTCACTGATTTTTCTGAAACTTGCCTGTCCACTCAATTTTTCGTTCTGAATCCATTTCCAGGGTTATTTTTATCATCGGAGACCTTCTACTCAATTTTTATCTGCCTAGGGTTGCGTGTTGGCTAATTACCGTTTTGCCCTTTCTTTGTATTTTGGCCTAATCTTTAGGATTTTCACTAATCCATCACTTGACTGCTCACTTAATATTTTAATTACTTGATTTAAAATTGTGAGGTGTTATATCTGGCCTAAAATCAACAATCGCCGTTAGGTAAATAACTGGAAACCTGAGTTGCATGATTGTTTGACACTTCCCATGTGTTTTCTCATATTATGATTCAATTAATAGTAGGCCTTATATTTATTTTTAAAAAAATTACATGTTAATCAACGATTCCAACTTGAGAAAACACTTCTCATACAATATGAGGAGTGTTTTTTCCATTTTTAATATGGACAATACTTTTTTTCAGCAACAGGAAATTTTTTTATCTATTATAAAAATATAAAAAATTGGACCCCAAACTTTAAATAAATAAAAAAAGAAATATGCTAGCTTGAATTTCAATGAGTGTATGCAGTGTTCATTTTAATATTTTGCATTTGCTCTAGTTATCTTGTTTTTTTGTCATCACTCATTTTAAAAATCAAATTATTTGTTAAGTGATAGCTATTTACCAATAGAGAACTTAGTATTTTAAGTTGTCAAACACCATGTATCCATACATATTTTCTTTTTAAAAAAGCAAAATATCACAACAAAAAAACTTATTTACACTTAAAAAATATTAATAATAATACAATTAATGGGAAATTAATAAGTTAATTAACCCAAATTAAAAAAAAAGATAATCAGAATTTAATCACAATTGATTACAATTTCTTTAATAAAAAAGTATGCTGACAAAAAATGAACATTCACTCCTCCGACTTTCCATAATTATTTTCGTTTCCCTACACCTTATATAGGACACATACATAACCACTTATTTCCATCAAGAATTTTACAGTCAACCAACTTCCTTAAACCCAAATTTCTCTTGAATATCCCCCATAATTTAGAATATCTTTTAGGGAGCGTTTGGTATAGGAGATATTTTTTTTATCGGGAAAAAAATATTTTCGAGAATATGATGGGAAATTTCTTTTACTAGATAAATTACGAAAAGGTGTTTGGTAGGAAATTTTTTTTCAGGAAACATGTGTTAATTTTATTAAAGCTATGTTTGGTTGATTGTAAAAAAATGATAAGAATCTGAACCAAAGTTACTAAAGTAACCATCAATTTGAATATTATTGAATTTCTTATGTCAAACGTTAATAATTTACCTATGCATTGTCTTTCTCTCTCTCTCTCTCTCTCAAAGATCGTTTGCTTCTTTGAGTCCGTCACCTCTATTTGTGGATCTGGTATTACGGTTGCCAGAGAACTCTTGCACACCGCCAATCTTGCCGTGTGCAACACCTATCCGTCTGCCGTCCACACCGTCTGCAACTCTTACATCACTAAGCTGTGGATACCCATCAACTCCGAACCTCAACGCTTGTCATTTTTCCCTAAACATAAGATCGACACTGCAAGCTGCATATCCATACTTTAAAAGTTTATTTTTTTTGTTTTTATATATTTGGCATTCGGAATTTGTCTTTATGGTAACCCTTCGCAAATATCCCCTTGTTGTCATTTTGAGATTAGTAATGTTCAAGTTTCGACTTACAAGCAACTGTAGATTATTTTGAAATATGTAATTCTCACTGTGTGCTTGAGGTTTTGTATTAATAATACATGAATGTCATGTTGTAGGTTACACTGTAGTGGGTTTCTCTGTCTCACACACATAACTCTGGTCGAAGGTAGAATGGGTGGAGATGGGTGTCAAAGTGTATTTTCAGGGCAATCTTCATGTTTATCGTCGTCAAACTTGAATATGTGCGACTGTAGTATGACGGCCATGGTACGCAAGAGTGGCAACAAAAAGAACCCAAGAAGGAAGTTCTTAGGATGTCTTAATTTGAAAACAAGTCGAAACTGTAATTTTTTGCAGTGGGTTGAAGAACCCACATGTCGTTACTACATATAGAAGGATAATTTGTTGAAACTTTTTATGGTTTTGCATATTGTACTTGTAATAGTATTTGGGATTGTAGTGTATACAATGAAAAATGCTTGTTGACTTGTATTTTATGCAGAACTCATTAAGTTGTAATGATGTAGAAGGATTTGGTTAGTATGGGAGGCTGTTTGGACTTTTGGTTTGTTTATTATGTACCATCTCCTTTAGGAATTGAATGTTGTGGTAGTGTGGATAGTGGTGTGCTTACATTTATTAGTTATAACCATGTAAGTAATAAGTTGAGGTTGGTGTTGTCATCTCTTTATTTTTTTGGCTATGGTGCCTTAGTATTTACTTCTTTACAACGAGTCAATATTTAGTTTCTCAGTTTCTAGCTTTGAATTTTGTTTGTGGTACTTCGATAAATTGGCCTTGGAGCTCCAACGAAGATGTAAAACGTGGCAGTGGGTGTCATGCTTAATCGTTGTTCTTAGACTTGAATTAAAATGTTAAAAACGTTATGAGTTTAGACTAATTTTCGGCTTTGTTGTTCCTCTTATTAATGCTGATTTACCCCCTCTTTGAACCATGCTTTCAAATATTCAAGGTTTTTTTGCTTGTTGTAGGTAGTTGTCAGGAATATTCTTCGTAGCTCTGACCAACACTTATTGTGTCTACTTTTCAATCCTTCATTGGTTCCTTTTCTTTTTCAAATCTTATTAGCTTGCATACATGGAAGATTCTGCAGTAGTGGCAATCACCACAACAGATCTTGTTAGCAAGAGTGTGGCAATTGAGTCTCTGGTATTACTTGTTCCTACTTTGCTTGCTGGTTTTAAGTCCATACAACAGTGCATATTTACATAATCTGCTACGATCATGTCCAACACTTCTTTTGTAGGTTAGTTTGGGCTCTGTCTTGCAGGAAGGTACATTTATTTCCTATCCAGCTATCAGTCAAGAACTTGATTGTGTGACCATTGCCAATGTCCCAACACATCCCTTCCTTAAAAGAGTGCCATATACGACATAAGTTCTTTTAGAAAGTGGAGTTAGTAGGCTTCACGATTAAAGCTTTTAGGATTGGAAATAATATGCCAAAGGGTTTTATGGAAGTATATCTCTATTACAATTCTTGGTATAGAGCTACCAAGAATAAACCCAGAAAAACAACTTGCGGAAGAGAAAAACATAAAGAAAACAGAACACCAAGATTTTATGCTTGGTTCAAACACTCTTTGCGAGAGATTTTCCTACATCCAGAGAAAGGAACTTCCTTAAGGAAGAGATTTCAGACAACTTAATCATAGGAGGAAGGTAGGTTGTGAAAACAATACTACTGGTTGCCTTAGGAATAAGGAACCACCTCGTTCTCTGAAGGTTCTGAACTTAGTAATTGTTGGAATCAAGGGAACCATGGGAATATAGAAACTTGTGAGCTATTCAAGTTCATGAGCCGAGGAATCAGAGTTGGCAGTGAAAAGACCTGAACAAATTCAGAAGGGTTAAGTTGTAAGTCGAGAGTATAGCTAATTAAGAAGGTATCAATGGATCCGTTCCTTGTGTTAAAAACTATTTTTATCCATCCATCTTGTTGTCTCTTAAATATCGTTATCTTTTAATTATTCTCTTTTATAATTCTTCTGACCATTTAATCAAAACTCCAATGAATTTTTTCGTTCCTTCTCATATTAAGAAGGATTTGAATATAACGACGCGAGGAGTTGTTTAGAGTCAAACTGAACCTATTATCTTGAGGGAACATCTTCAAGAAAGTAGGGAACACAAGACCAAATAGTTCAAACGCTGTCTTTTCTCTTATTAACAATTCTTTTCAAAATATTTACAGGTATTATTTAGAGTTCTATCCTCGTGGGAACAATAATCTGGGCACTAATAGTACCATTTATTACTTGATGTGTGCACTTGCGTGACTGGGTTAATATCAAGAGAACAAATGTGTTTTCTCTTGATGGACTAAGTAAAGGGAATGTCCTTAAAGAACATAAGCTCCCAACAAGTTTTTGGTGCCGTTGCCGGGGATAATTTACACTAAATTATGTCCTTAAAACTATTTTATTTTACACTTTGTTAATATATCATTCTTTATTCTTTAATATCCACACTCTTGTTCATATTGTTTATGTTTTATGGTTTATGAGTAAGGAATCTGAAACTGATTCTCACCATCACACTGATATACCTGAGTTCTTCTTTGACCCAGAACCAGAACACACTTTTCACATGAGAAGAAGAAATCTAAAGGAGACTAATTTTGAACCAGAAATGGCTGATCATAACAATCATAATAATGAAGAGATTCCTCTGGAACAAAACTTCGTAGCACTGGCTGCTCCTTCAAGGAACAGACCAGAAAGAGGAGTAATCCTCCCTCCTGTTGAAGCTCCTAACTTTGAGCTAAAGCCTATCATGTTCAATATGATCAGGGAGGCTGGCATTTTTGGGAAGCACCAAAATCTCCCAAAAATCCACAATTTTCGTGGCTGATTTTGGAGGATTTCTCCTCACACAATGATCCCCACAAGGTGCACTCTACATGAAAGTCACTCACAAGATTAAGGGGAACAACTTTGTGGTTGTGAGTTTCTCTCAAAAGTGTTTAGAAAAAGAGTTAAAAATCAAAAGCTCCAAACCCTCAACCATGGACAAGAGCTCGACGATGGAGAAGGAAATAGGAGAGAGAAAAGTCTGATTTTGTGTCTCACTTTGGCTTTCCACCCACTTAAGTCACTTAAGTGGGTCCCACACATCATTTAACTTTCTTAAATTATTCATTTTAACCCACAAATTTATAACCTACGTATTTTCTCATTCACGTCATATATTTTACTTCCAAGAAACACTGATCATATTTTTGCACTTATCGGTACAATTATACCACAATATTTTACACCGATAAAATCATTATTCATCAAATATGCAGAAACTTGACTATCCACTCAATTTTTAGTTCTAAATCCATTTCTAGTGTTATTTTTTCCATTTGAGACCTCCTACTCAAATTTTCTTTTCTAGGGTTATGTGTTTGGTAAATTATCATTTTACCCTTCTTATGCAATTTGACCCTAATTTCAGGATTTTCACTAATCCTACCCCTTTAAACCATATTTTCAAGCATAATAATATGTTTACAAAATACCAGGTGTTATATTCACCCCTCCTTTTTGAAATTTTGTTCGCAAAATTAAGTCATACCTGTCTGCCAACTCAGGATACAGCCGGAGAATCTCATCCTTCCGTTCTCAAGTAGCCTCCTCAAGTGTAAGACCTTCCCGCTGAATCTTTAACATAGGAATTACTTTGCTTCTTAACCTCTTTTCACAGCGGTCTAGTATTTCCATGGAACCGATGGGAGTCTTCAGGTTCTCCCGAATTTCAATATCATCCAGTATCACCACATGTGATTCATCCGGAACATAATGCCGCAACTGCGACACATGAAAAACATCGTGTAGATTTGACAACTGTGGGGGTAAGGCAAGCTAATAGGCCACCAATCCTACTTTTTTCATAATTTGATATGGCCCAATGAACTGAGGACTCAGCTTCTTCACTCTCAACGCACGGCCAACACCCATGATCGGAGATAACCGCACAAATACATGGTCACCTTCTTCAAATTCTAGCGGTCTGTGCTTCTTATCATAATAGCTTTTCTGCCGATTCAGTGTCTGTTTTAGTTTTTCTCTGATCATTTCAATTTACACTGTAGTTTCCTGCACAAAATTCAGATCAAATCTTGCTTTATCACCTACCTCAGTCTAGCAAGTAGGAGTATGACATCTCCGTCCATACAATTCCTTATATGGTGCCATGCCCAAACTGGAATGAAAACTGTTATTATAAGAGAATTCCACCAATGACAAGTACTTGTCCCAAGCAGTACCCTGCTCTAGTGTGCAAGCTCTCAGCATATCCTCAAGTGTCTGTATGGTCCTCTCAGTCTGACCATCAGTCTGCGGGTGATACGCAGTGCTCAGCCTGAGCTGAGTGCCAAAAGTCTGCTGCAAGGCTCCCCAAAAGCGTGAAGTAAACTTCGGGTCCCGATCGCTTACAATACTAACCGAAATCTCGTGGAGCCTTACAATCTCATTTACATAGAGTTTTGCTAATCTCTCGTAGAGAAATCCACTCGCACTGGCAGAAAATGTGCAAACTTTGTAAGTCTATCTACAATAACCCAAATTGAATCGTATCCAGTCTGAGTCTGAGGCAAGCCAACAACAAAATCCATAGAGATGTTCTCCCATTTCAACTCTTGTATATCCAGTGGCTGAAGTAAACCAACAAGTTTCTAATGCTCTATCTTTACTTTATGACAAATTAAACACCTTGATACGTACTCCGCAACATCCTTTTTCATCCCAGGCCACCAGAACTTTACTTTTAGATCTTGATACATTTTTGTGGCACCTGGATGGATAGCATACTAACCCTTATGGGCCTCAACCATAACCTCCTCTGCTAGCTCCTTGGGCACAATAATCCTGCCCCAATACAATAATAACCCTGTTCATTAACAGATATGCCACTCTGGCCTTTCAAGTATTTGATATTGTCATTCCGTATCTTAGTTTCTTTAATCGCCTTATGCAACTCATTCTCAATCTGTGTCAATTCAATATCACACATTCTACCTGCAAAGAAATCTGTTATTTTAGTATCCCGAAACTGCTCAATCACTTCATTATCCCACATCATCATATGAGACAAACTGACAGACTTCCTACTCAAAGCGTCTGCCACCACATTAACCTTATCTGGATGGTATTTCAGCTCAAAATCATAATCTTTTAAGAATTCACCCATCTTCGCTGTCTCATGTTCAGCTCTTTCTGATCAAACAAATATTTCCAGCTTTTGTGATCACTGAACACAGCAAACTTCATCCCATACAGAAAATGCCTCCAAATTTTCAAGGCAAATACAATAGCAGCAAGCTCCAAGTCGTGCATCGGATAGTTCTCTTAATGAGGCTTCAACTGTCTAGAAGCATAAGCAACCACTCTCCTTTCTTGCATCAACACACTCCCCAAATCTTTCTTGGAAGCATCACAGTATAATTCAAACTTACCTTCCGGAAAGGGAAGAGTCAACACAGGAGCTGTAGTCAATTTCTCTTCAAAAGTCAGAAAATAGTCTTCACATTCCTAGGTCCACACAAAAGGAGTATCCTTTCGTGTCAATCAAGTCAACGATAATACTATAGCAGAAAACCCCTCTATAAATCTGCGATAATAACCAGCAAGGCCCAGAAAGCGCCTGATCTCAGTCACAGTCTTAGGTCGTTCCTAGTCACTTAGCACTTCAATCTTGCTCGGATCCACAACAACACCGCTAGCAGAAATAACGTGACCCAGAAATTGCACCTTAGATAACCAAAATTCCCATTTAGACAGCTTAGCATATAGCTTTTTATCTGTCAAAACCTGCAACACAGTCCTCATATGACCTGTGTGCTCCTCTTCACTTTTAGAATAAAGCAAGATATCGTCAATGAACACACTTAAAAGCTGGTCCAAATACGGTTTAAAGATGGCAACAAAAGTGCTAAAGAAATCATGACGAAGAAGTAGCGGCTCAATAGAGAACAAGGGAAGCCAAAATCTTACAATTCAAGGGTTAGAAAATCATGCTCAAGCGCACAAGAGGACGCTCGAGCGTTTGAAAGTAGGAAAAACAGCCAAACTGGGCACAACACGACGCTTAAGCGCACAGATGCACGCTCAAGCGCCCAAGAATACAAAAATTCAGACTCGAGGAGCACGCTCGAGCGCCCAGTAGCACGCTCGAGCGCGCTCAGGCAGCAACAACAATTTTAAGCAATTTGGCGCGCTCAAGCGGCCAACAGCGCGCTTGAGTGCCCAACCACATTCCAGACAGTAAAAATTCACTAAGATTTGCTGAGATTTAATGAAGATTTGCCAGATTGTGATACCGGAACTAAAGCAGAAACATATCAACCTTGATTCAGGGGAAGATTAAAGAAGGATTATAACAAGATTCAAAGTCTCAAATCTATCACCAATCTACAAGATCTTAGACGCAAAAGGAAATAATTATGAAATCAACTACAAATCTGATACGGATTCGGTGAGAGATGCAATGAAGGATACAACTCCAATGGCTATAAATAAGGAGCTTGGAGTCAGACCAAAACACCAATTGACAAGTCCAGATAATTACATAGAGACCTGAAGGAGGAATCCTGTTGCGAAGCGCTGGAACATTGAGGAACCAAGTCAACATCACACCAATGGAGGCTTGGGGTTCTCTTTTCTTTATTATTTCTTTTGAATTCAGTATGCTAGAGTAGTTTTTTATGTAGTTAAGGGTATATGGAACCCAATTGAATCTTTATGTTTATGAATTAAAATGTCTCCGGAATCTTTTCTTTTTATTGAATAAATTATCTGTCTTTAATGCTTTCTATGAGTTTGTTCGTTATAGAATGATTTTGGGAAATTGTATGACAATAGGGATGTTGGTGCATGAACCCTGACTTGATAATTTATCATAATCCTTGTGATCTAGGAATAGGCATAGGGTAATTATGCAATCTTGAAATTCTTGATCTTAATGTATGTTTTCTTGGGGAATAATCAGGGAACTAGAGTTCTTTCAAGATTACATAGATTTATGGTAACAAGGAATTGAGTCGTAATTAACATAGAAAGAATTGATTGGCAATATATTAAGAAAAGGTTCTTGATAGTTTAATTCATAACATATTGAGAAGATTGGGGAAAGTCGAAACCTTAACTACGCTTGTTTTAAATTCTTCATCAAACAACATCTTCATTCATTCTTTTTAATTCTGAATTTTCTTAATTGCATGCTATTACTTGTTTTTAATTTTAAGTTCTTCAAATCACAATTCTCTCAAACCCAATTTTTGATTGTCCAACTAAGACGCAATTAGCGAACTAGTGCTTGAAGATTCTGATCCTCGTGGGAACGATCTCGTACTCCGGTACACTTTATTACTTTACGACCGGTGCACTTGCCGAGTCGCTATCAAGTTTTTGGCGCCGTTCCCGGGGATCGAATTCTTCAACATTAGAAGTAACTAATTACCTTTTAGATTGGACGTTTTAATTTTCCGCACTTTAACATTCTTCAAAAATATTTTCTGCATAAAAAAATTTTTGCATCAATTTTCTGCATATTTAATTTTTTGCATTCTTTTTTTTTTATTTTTTCTGTTTTAATTTTTCTGCACTTTCTATTTTTTCTGCACATCTTTTCAATCTTAGTTTATGCGAGGTACTCTTAACCCGCGAATTTTGCAGTTTGATCCTGAGATAAAAAAGACAGAAAGGAAACTTAGGAAGGACGCAAAAGCAAAGAAAGCGAAAGAAGTAAAAGAAACCTCAAGTTCAACAGAACCTAAGGAGGAATCGATGGCAGAAAACAATCAACTCGCTCCAAGGACCTTGGGAGATTATATGACTCCAGCCCGAGTTCCACAGACGGCGAGCATTGTTAGACTGACTATAGAGGCTAACAACTTCGAGCTGAAGCTCGCGCTGCTGCAACTGATTCAAAAAGATCAATTCGCCGGAGGAAGCACAGAGAACCCCTATAGTCATCTTCATGACTTCCTACTTTACTGTGATACATTAAAAGTAAATGGAGTTTCTCGTGACGCTATCTTGCTCAGATTATTTCCATGCTCACTGAAGGATGATGCAAGAGCTTGGCTGCAGTCTCAACCTGAAAGAAACATAACCAGTTGGGATGATTTAGCAAGAAAATTCTTGGCCAGATTTTTCTCAGCTTCAAATATGGCAAGACTCAAAGCGGAAATCACTTCTTTTGAACAAAAAGAAAGCGAATCTCTGTACGAGGCTTGGGAGCGATTTAAGGGATTACTCAGGAAGTGTCCAGAACATGGAATTGAAGCATGGGAGAAAGCAAGAATCTTTTTCCAAGGGATAACGCCCAACACAAGAACTCTGGTAAATGCTGCTGCAGGAGGTTCCTTGAAAACAAAAACTCCAGAGGAAGCGCTAGAATTGTTGGAATCCTTAGCTTCTCAAGAATTTGACAATGCCCCAGTTGCACAAAGGAGAGCAAAAATTATGAAGCTCGACGGCTATGATGCAATCTTAGCCCAAAATGAACAAATGCTACAAATGCACAAGAAACAACAAGAACAATTAGAAGCTCCTACTAAACAATTTAATCATTCTCAAGTTTCTTCTGTTAGTAATTCTCAAATTAAATGTGGTATTTGTGCAGAGGCTTATGCAACTGAAGATTGTGACTACATGAGAACAACTGAAAAGCTACCAGCGGAGGCCAATGGACTCTAGTATGATCAGAAGAATCAGAATCAACATCCAGGGTTCAGTCACAAATCCAACCATCAGCTCAATCCTCCTCTTCCAGTGCAACCACATACCCCACAACAAAGTAACACTTCTGAGTGGGAGAAAGCTTTTTCACAGCTGTGCAAGACCACTTCTGATTATATTCAAGGTGCAAATGCTTTCAGATAGGACACATCTGCTTTCATGCAAGAGACTAGAACAGCACACCAGAATTAAGAAGCCTCAATAAGAAATCTGGAAATTCAGATTGGCCAGTTGTCAAAGCAATTTTCTGAGAGAGCACCAGGTACTTTTCCAAGCAACACAGTTGTCAATCCAAGGGAGCATTGCAATGCTATCACCACTAGGAGTGGGACAGTTATTCAACCTATAGAGGAGCAGTCTGAAGAAAAGAAGAAGGATGGAAAAGCATCAGTTGAAGAAGAGAAGGAAGAAAAGGAAAAGGATACAATTGAAGTTGAAAAAAGCAATCCTGAAAAAGCCGAAAAGAAACTATTCAAGTGGGAGAAGAAGAAAGCTCTAGAAAGATTGAACAAGCCATTGGATCTCTCCCCATATGCTCGAATCCCTTATCCTCAGAGATTAAATAGAGATATTGAGAAGCATCAGTATTCAAAGTTTTTAGACATATTCAGGAAATTGCAGATCAACATTCCTTTTGTCGAAGCTTTAGAGAACATACCCAACTATGCAAGGTTCATGAAGGATCTATTATCAAGGAAGCGTAAGTTGCAGGAATGTGAGACGGTGATTCTGACGGAGGAATGTAATGTTATCATCCAAAAGAAGTTACCTACCAAAGTCAAGGATCCAGGGAGCTTCAGCATTCCATGCACTATAGGCAAGGTGGAAGTGGACAATGTTTTATGTGATCTTGGAGCTAGCATCAATGTCATGCCACTCTCCATAATGAAGAAGCTGGGGATTACTGAAGTGAAGCCCACAAAGACGATAGTGCAACTGGCTGACCGCTCTTCAAAGCAAGTTTATGGCATCATTGAGGACATATTGGTAAAGGTAGACAAATTCATCATTCCTGTTGATTTTGTCATCTTTGACATTGAAGAAGATGCCACAATTCCTATGATTTTTGGAAGACCCTTCTTGGCAACTTCCGGAGCACTGATTGATGTACTTAAAAGGTGGGGTGATTATAACACCTTGTAATTCTAAATTATATATTAAAATATTAAACATGAATTAAATGGAAGGATTAGTGAAAATTCTGAAAATTAGGTCAAATACAAAGTAAGGGTAAAACGGTAATTAACTAACACGCAACCCTAGGAAGATAAAAATTGAGTAGAAGGTCTCATATGATAAAAATAACTCTGGAAATGGATTCGGAACGAAAAATTGAGTGGTTAGGCAAGTTTTAAAAAATTCAGTGAATAGTGTTTTTACCGGGTAAAAATATTGTGGTACAGTTGCACCGTAAAGCGTGCTAATTGAGTTTTGAGCTCTAGGTTTTGAATACAGGGAATATGAATTCTGATGAAAATTGAGGGAAATAAGTAAGTTTGGGGAAGCGTGCCTATGGAGCGCGCAACAGCTTAAAACATTATTTTCTCCGAACGACCGGAAAACTTCGGATTCATCTAATCAAGTGTAATTAAAGGACAATGGTTAATGTTAAAAATTAGAGTTTCTAAATAGGTGTGAAATTATGGACGTTTAGTGGAATCGGAGGGAAAATTCAGATAAGTTTGAAATCGTGTCAGGTGGCGGTGGAGCCCACCTCAATTAAAATCACTTAGCCACCTAAGCCTCCCCACTATTCATCATCTCTACCTCCCCTCACTTTTGAGAAACTCGCGGCTCCCCCTCCCTCAAAACCCCATTCCACTTCAAAATTTCATCTTCTCCTAACTCCACCAATACTTAACCAAATCCATTGATTTTTGTCTTGAAATTTGTTGGAAATCATCTTCCAAACACATTGGTGGTATCCATTAGCCTTGAAACCGTCTCATTTGTGAGAAATAGGCAAAAATCAGTCACGAATTCCTTGAGATTTTTGGTGTTCATGGAGTTGTTTGGAGCTCCAATGGTTTAGGATGTCTTGGAAGAGCCTTGTGCCTAGCTTTTGAGTAAGTTCCTACACCTTGTTGATGGTTTAATTTTTGAATTTATTTCATGAACCCTAAAGGGAGTTTTGTTGATTTGTGTTGTTAGAGAGCTCAAATGGAAAATGTTTGTACATGAATATGTATTAGAATAATGTGTTAGAGCTATAAATGCAATAAATATTATTGGTGAAAAATATGATTTTTAACTTAGGAAAATTTTGATGGTGTCATGACTTTGTGTATGGGATTGCTGTTAGGATTGTGTAATTGGATTGTTGGAGGTGTATATGAGTTAATAATGAGATAATAAGATGTATTACATTGCTAAATTGAATTGAATGGTCATTGGTGTGGGCATTTGTTGATTTCGGCCAAGAAGGAAAAATAAGGGAAATGATGTTGTTGAAATTATTTGGATGATGTGTTGTGTATTGTATGGTACTTAGATGGGTTGTGTGGTGGTTGGAAGGTTGAAAAACCAATGGAAAAATAATTGATAGTGTTGAGAGGTGAAATGGAACCTAGAGTAAAATATTAGGCAAAACGATGTTTGAATGATGAAAAATGAAAAGTGGCACTTGATATGACCTTTTGGTGACCTAAGGATGCCTAAGAAAATGAGAAAGAAAATTTTGAAAAATAAATTGCAAATTAACACTATAGAGGCCGAACCTACATTGTGTAGGGGAGGATTTTTGACGTTTTCGTATTTTGATAGATTTGCCGTGTATTGATGATTCGTACATGGTTGCTGTAGGTTGCCGTACGTAGATTTGAACCTCGAACCGTGAGTTCGGTGGATTGCCCTTGCTCCCGGACCAAGTGGGATTGAGGTGAGTAATGGGAACCATGCTTGTAGAATTGTAACTTGCATGCGTTTGTATAAGTGGTAATTGATTAGGAATGTCCTCTGTGTAGGCATTTCTGTGGTGAAACGAGCTCGGAATATAAATTGCATTGGAGCTACGTGGAGAGGATTATACAGGCAACATCTTGGTACTGGAGCTTGATCCCCTTGTGTGTTCTACCATGCCCGTTGAGGGTGATGGTAGGAAATGTATGTAAGTAATGTAGAATAACATGATCATGCATTTAGTATGTATGTTGGTACATAGGATGTACCGAGTCTCTGGCCAGTAGACAGTTTGCCTTCGGGCGTTACGGACTTCCACTGGATAGGTCTCCTAGAGGGAGTTCCAGTTGACCAAGGGACGTGGTGTGTGATCCGGATATGAGCACACTAGGAAGTCTCGGGTGTATATGGATGGAAGGTGCCTTGGTTAGATGTTCTGGGAACACGCCTTGGTTGAGACCCGTAGGCTTATATGCCGAGCCATTAGGCTGGACGTTGCGTGGTATTGGCATAGACCATTCCAGCTTCGTCATATTTTGTATACCTATGTTTTTCGATTTCTCTAAATCCCTTGCTTTATCCCATTTTCAAGATATTATTGTATGTTATTTATATGCATCGAAGTGAACCATTGGGCGGAGTATTCTCCAGAACCTCTGGGTTACTGAGATATATTCGTATATCTCACTCCGTCTTGGGGGCATTATTTCAGGAGGTAGCAGTGGTGCAGGAGCGGTGGGCAAGAAGCCCGCAGAATGACTGAGACATAGGAGTATTAGTTGTTTTGCATTTTGGTGGCTATTGGGCCTAGGCTAGACTTAGGGCATGAACATCGCATATGTATTTAGGAGGAGATTTATTATCATATTTGTTCATGTCATTTTGCCTAAGTCTAGTTGCATTTGGATTATGTCATTTTGAAGTTTCTTTATTATGTATTATTTGAAGATTAAGGTTGGTAATTGTAATATTTCATTTGGAAGTTGTAATATGTACATGAATACTTGATGTAATATGGAAGCATGTAATATGATGAAAGGGCAATAGGCCTATTTTAGGATTATGATTATGTGTATGTTTAGAAAATGCATGCAAATGGACCTTGATGATTGAAATGTGTTAAGTATTAACAAAGTAAGCGATGTGATATGATTTAAGCTATTTAATATAAACTGTGAAGGGTTGTAAGAGCCCCAAGGCATTGTTGGTCCTTGTGTGTGCCACCTTATGATTATTAGGTACAATTTGAGGTCTTAGAACATTGTACAAATTTGGAGATTATTGGAAAAACAAAGGAAACTCTGGCGAATTTTCTAGAAATTGGCAGAATTTAGGCGAACTTTGGGAGAGCATATCTCTCTCCACAAAGGTTTGATAGGGACGTGCCATACACCGTTTTGAATTTTGAGATATCCTTTATCTTGTGGTAAAATTTGGTAAATATCTGGGTTGGGTGTCGGCCTGCAGAAGGCAGTGAACACAGATTGCCCATTTGCTTACTGCACATGTGGCAGTTCTGGACCGGTTTTGGGAAATTTATTCCTGCTTCATTTCTTGGTAAAATTAGGTGTATGATATATCAAATTGAAGTTTGAGGTGTCTAGTTTGTTGTATAACAATTTCAGAGCAATTTGATGAGTGGATTTTCTGCTGTAATTGTTTTAGTGAGGGATGTTTGGAGCTGTTTTGGGGTTGGCTGGCAGCTTTTCTTGTCCAACTTCAATCAGCGATATCCGGAGCAAACGAGCTCTAAATAACTCATGTGATAGCTTCCTAGAAATTTAATTGAGTCTAGAATAACATACGAAAAGATCAGAAGTGCGCGTCATGCGGTTTGTCCGCAGAAAATTAAAGAACAAACCATGTTCGGATATGTAGAAAACTTAAAAGTGAGATTTTGGCTAAGTGGGTTTATGGGAATCCCTTAGTGACTTAAGAGATGTAAAATAAGATATAAAAGTAATTTAAATAATTATTCCGCAAAGATTTTACAGTTACGGTCACAACTTTTATTTATTATGCCTTTTATTGTTTTAAACGTTCGCGTAATAAACGGAAAACGTTTACTCGCATTTTTATAAATGAACTGTTGTGATTGTAACTGCGCTTAATATCATAATTAATGTTAACAATACCGGTGTACAACAGGCTGTTACAATACTCTACTCACATTTTATTACTTGAAACGATCGGTATACTTGCCGTAATCGCAACACATTGCAGTTGTAATTATTGCATCTTGCGCATAGATGTATGGTTGTTCGCCGTCGCCGTTAAGGGTGTTACCACGCGTAACACCACGTTCGCGATCGATAATGTTATCATTTATTATGATATTAAGCTCAATTATAATCACAATAGTTCATTTAAAAATATGGTAAAATTTTTCTTTTTAATACTGTTTACAAAATCCTTACATTTGTAAAATATCCGTATTAAACATTTTCCAAAAATGTGATTGTAACTCCAAACTATTGCGGAACAATAAATATTATTGTTTAACATCATACAACGTCTATTTAGAGTTGCTAAGTGATTCCCATAAACCAACGACGCACAAATACACAATTTGACGTTTTACCAACTTAAGGTACATTCATTTTTCTCAAAACTGCAACTGGACAACTTGTCAATAAATTTTCATCTTTTGATATGTTATTCTACACCGTTTTACCTTTCCAACAAGTTATCTCACGCCCCATTTGAAGTTCTACAACTCCGGATATGCTCGCCGTAAGATAAATTCTTAAAATTGTCAAAACTACACTTTCAAGTACAAAAACATCCTCTACTGCTTTTTGAACTGCAGACGTTTCACACATCTGTTTTCCCCAAAATTTTAATATGTTCTAGGAGACACCTCAAACTTCAGGTTGATATATCATAAGACTAATTTGGATAAGAAATGAGAGAGATATGTATTTTTCAAAAAAAACATCAATGTTGCAAAATACTGCACGAATCTGAACAGCTCTCATCCAAACACACACTGGGAAATTTCTACAACTCCAAATGCTACCAAATTTTATGACAACATAGGGGACATCTTAAGCTTCAAACTAAAGTATAGTACGCCTTATTTAGACCACTTTGAAGAGAGCTATGGTCTCTCAAAGTTAGGATAAAATCTCACTATTTTTCTAAAAATTTCAACAGAGTCTCCTTTGTTTTTACAATTTTTTCCACTTTGAATAAGTGTGTTCCAATACTCAAAAATGGTACCTTGGTGCACTTACAACCCACAATATCCATCAATTCACATTATGCTTCTTTTATCATTTTATTTTTCTTACACAATGTCTCATTATCATTCATTATAATTAACATCATCAATAACTAAAACAAGCCTAAAGCACTTCCATCACATACATCAATATTTACATGAACAAGGTTTTCTAGTAATGCAATTACATTACATCAATTATCAAATTTAACTATTACATAATCAACATAATATCAAATGACTTAGACACAAAAGCATGAACAACTCTAAGCATGTCCACAACATCTCATACAAGACCAATGTTCATGCTCTAAGTTAATGATACAAAATAAGCAACTACCCAAGTACATCAAATAATATCTCAAAATGCCAAGTAATCATCATGAACTCCCATATACATGTCAAAATACTATATGTGCTCGTATCCACACTAAGTAGGCTTCTTGCCCACAGCTCCTCCAGCAGCACTAGTGGTACCTGAAAATAATGCCTCATAACGTAGGGTGAGATTTGACAATCTCAGTAAACCATGGGTCCTGGAGGGTCACTCCATCCAATGACTCACTCAAATGTGCAAACAGTAATAATATCCATATAGTACATCATACCATCAACAATCAATCAAACAATCAACAACCAACTAGGCTCAAATCCAAGAACATATATCAGGCATATTGTTCAAGGACCCCATCATGTAACTCCCGAGACATTCCTAGAGTTTTAGCAACTCTAAGGCCAACATCAACTGAAACCCCCACAAAGAGTCCTATCAGACAGAAGTCCCGCCAATTTCTACTGATCAAAGAATAGGCAATCAGGCCGCACGAGCAATCAGGATCAATAAGCAATCAGGCTTCACAGGCAATTAGGCTCAATAAGCAATCAGGCTTTACAAAACAACATGCATATTTCACACAACATATTGTATGCATGAACATACTTTATTAAACATTATCACAGGTTATAAATTCCAACCGTTCCCAAAGGACATGGTGGAGTATACAAAGGGACTACCCCAGGACAACAAAAGTTTATATGTAAAACGTTTCACAAGCAATTTCACAAAACAACAGGAGAAGCTTCCAAAGCTTAATCCTCCAAGATTGGATCAAAAAGAGTCAACCTACAATGGTCATACCACAATATGATCAATCACATGCTTGAGAAAAACCCTAATTCACGACCATTAAGCCTCAAAGTGTAACTAATTGTGTTTCAATTTCAACAAACCAATTATATCACTTGAATCACCTTATCAACCAAATCACCAACACATTCACACACCTTTCATTAAGCCACAACACAATTTCCATCATTTTTCCTAATATTTTCCAATATGGCCGAATTATACATCAATGGAATCCAAGGATTTTTCGACTAATTAACATCCTTAAAACACTTTTTAGACTTCATAATTATGATTCAAACAACCACCAAACAATTACATCATCTATCAAAGACTTCATTCACAAATCATCATTCTTCCATCCTTGAAAATTTGTCTAAATGTTGGCACTAAGATTACTTAAATTTTTATTGCATTTCTACCGATTATTCATCCATACGAACAATAAATTCCAAAGGAACATAGCCATAAAACCTCTCTAACTATGCTCACCAACATACACATCATATTATGTCCAAAATTTTGATCCACAAGAAATACAAGGTGAAATTGAGAAATCTTACCACCAATGGATTCTGAGACTTCCAGAGATCAATATACAAGCTTCCAAGCAACAAAAACCACCAACAATGGCTACACTAACACCAAGAAACCACCATATTCAAACCCTTGGATCTCCTCACACACTCAGTTTCTCAAGAAATTCTTTTAGAGTTTTTGATCACCAAGAGATTCTGGGTATTTTTCATGTTGTAACTTTCTTTATTCGGTGTAAAAATAAAAAATTGCAAATCAAGCTCTTTCTCTAATGGTTGGTTCGAACATCAAGTAGAAGAAAGGAAGAAGAATAGCTTGTTAAGGCCAATTTCAACACCAATCAGAAATAGCCACCTTTTTGACTTTTTAATTTTTTTTTCAAAATATCTAAATTCAATTTACTTAATTAATCTTATTGAAATCTCAATCAATTTCAAGACTTAGGTATTTTCATAAATTCAAGATGCACAATTATGGTTTAATAATGTCACAATACAATGTTAAAAAGATCCTGGCAATTTTTGCCTAATTCCACTTTTGCCCATATTCACAAACTCAATGTATTTTTTCCTATAGTACCCCTAACTTAAGAATTTAATTAATTGTCTGTAATTAAGTAATTAAGCATGGATAAGAGGGTAGAATTAAGTAAGAAACTAAAATTAATAAGTTAAGGGCACTTTTGAGGCCAAAAGTGCAGTCAGCGAGAATTTAGAGGTAAAAATATGGGAAGGCAAAAGTACCCAAAATGTAAAAGTAAAAATAGAAATATGACTGGAAAAATATTCTAGTTCATTGGATAAAGTTTGGTAGCGAATGGAGATGAGTAGATAGATAAACTTTTACCCAGTTAAAGCAACCTACCATATGTAAATGTTAAAACCACTAAAACACCTCCCATTTGCTCATCTTTTTCGCTGGAAAGGGAGAAGACCAAGAATCCATTGACAAAGGAGCTCAAAACCTAATTTTCATATTTCCTAACCAAATCAACTCATTCTAAAGCCAATCTTACTTCCAATCTCACCCTCTTTAAAGGTGATTTGGGGTAAGTTTCCACCATCTAACTCTTATTTTCATGAAAATCTGATAAATCTAGGTTATGTGAATAGTGCCATACAAAAATTGGTTGGTGTGATGTGTTGGGAGTTGATTTGATCATGTAACCTTTGCAAAAATGGTTAGGAATGATAAATAAACAGTAAAAATGAGTTTAAATTTTTATTTTAGTATACTTTGGTATTTGGAAAAATTTATGCTTGAAATTAAGGATTTTCTTGCATTGTTAGCCTTGGTTGGTTGTATGTTTGATGGTGTCCCTTGTATGGCTAGATTGAAGCAAGTGGACCAAGTGGAGTGACCAATCCTTGTGGTTGTGCACAATTAAGGAAAGGAAAGCTTTAAGGAAAGTTCAAGAGCAAGTTAAACCTTTGGATCTTGGGGTTGATCCCCTTGATTGTTCCACCATACTCCGTTGAGGAGGAATGATTTATGAGGTGTGATATGTAATGATAATAGCAATTGTATGTTCATGCATTGACTCATGCATTGATAAATGTTATGATTTCTTAATGATCGTTGATTGATTATCAACTGTTATGGTGATATGTGACTGTAAATATTGATTGAGGTAATGATTGATAGAATTATGATGAGGATGATTGGTAGGAACTTCCCTTGGAAACAGCCCTATGTGGATCTCTCTTAGAGGTTCCTAGATTGAGGTTAGGGACTTCCCTTGGAAACAGCCCAATGTGAATTTTCATGTGGTAAGAGCCTAAGAGAAACAACCCTTCGAGGATCTCTCTTGGAAGTCCATGTGATGTTTATGGATAAAAATGTGTTAAGTTGGTATTATTGTGTGTTCACCGAAAGTGAACCTTAGGGTGGAGTGATCTCTAAGGACCCCAGGTTTACTGTGATATATTCATATATCTCATCCCATATTATCGGGCATCATTTCAGGTACTGATAGAGGTGAGGTTGATCGAGGCAAGAAGCATGAGTAGATTAAACCTGATAGCTGGACATTTTGGATTGCATGCTATTTAGGATTGTGGATGAATATGTCATTTATATTGTCACATGTATATGTATATTTTGAGGCCACGTGATGTATTTTAGAGGACTTAGTGCATGGTCATTGTGGTGGTGAATGCCTTGTTGTATATGGCTAATAGCTTTGATCATGTCTCTTTTGTGGCTATGTCCTTTGGCATGTAATTATCTTGAAGAATATTGTTGTAAATGATTCATTGTAACATTGATTGAATGTGAAGCATGTTTTCTCATTGTGATTTGAATGATAAATTGATAAATATGGTGGGATATGAGTGCCACAATATGTGTTGAATCATTGTTGGCCATGTCTGTATCTAATTCACCAAATGCTCCCTCAAGTTAGGTGTCATTATGTAGATTGAACTTGTTTTTCTATGTCAGAGCACGCTTAAGCGCTCTTCGTGGCCTAAAAGGACCAATTGCCTCTGCCTGTACATGTTTAAGCGCATTGGAGCGCGCTTAAGCACTCTACCGGGCGAAAAAAAATATTCGAAGAGGGAGCTTAAGCGCGCAGCCCATTTTCAGCACAAACATAAGTTAGTAAAATTGTCATAACTCGAGCTACATGACTCCAAATTGAGTGAGGTTTGAACCTATGTGAAGCTAACACATAGACTATAACCCTGTAAAATATTAGAGCCATTGGATGAGTATATAAATGTCAGTTCAGGATTGAAGTTGATGCTCTAATTCTGAAAGTTCAGTTTTGTCAGCTACGTTGCGAGTTTAGTAACTCCAGTTGTACTTAACCAAATGATTATTGTAATATCTTTCCTGAAAGCCCTAGATGACTAGTTTATCATAATGAAAAGGTCAAAGTTAATTGTTAAGTGAAGAAGTCTCAGTTTAGAGAATGTTACATGGTTATAATTACGATTTTGTTTTAAAAAGTAAATGAACAATGTTTTTGTGGAAAATTTTATCCGTAGTTTTAACTAATCAATGTGATTGTAATTGCGCTTAATATCATATTTCATGATAACACACCGGTCCGGTAACAGAGTTTTACATTTTCAAAAACATCAAATTCTTCAAATAATTATTTCTCTTGGTTCTAAACACTTATTTCAACATATTCCATTCCTAGAATATTAATATGATTTTTGAGTTTCTCTGTAAAATTATACCGCAATATTTCATCTGCTAAAAATCACTATTTATCAATTTTCCAGAAAAATGTCTATCCCCTTCTAAATTTCGTTCTGAATCCAAATCCAACATGATTTTCACCAAATAATGTCTAATTATATCATTTCATAATTTTAGGGTTTAGAAATTGTCAAATTAACATTTTGCCCTTCTTGTGCATTTTCACCCGAAACTCAAGATTTTCACCAATTAAACCCTCTAATATACCATTCAATCATAATAATGCAATTTTAATTGTGAGGTGTTATATTACGCCTTCTACCACTGTCGTCGCCTCGACCCTATAGTCCACGACCTCAACTGCCATTGCTCTGTTCAGCCACTTATGGGACAACTAGGGCTCTGATACCAAATAATGCTGAAGCAGTAACCAATTAGCTAAACAGAAAAAAGAATGAACACAAGAAGTGAGAGAAAATACTATTTCTCTTTTCTTAATTTTATTCAACCAAAAATATCCTCATAACAATAGGGTTCTCCAAGCCTTAAATAGGAAAACATAATAGCAAAAAAGATAAATAACTATAATTACACGTAATCAAAGGAGATAACCCATAATTAATGCACACTCTAACATAATCTAAGAATAACAAATAGGAAAATAATTAACAATTATTGAAAAACTCTAAATTATGGAATAAACAATAAAAAGGCCCAAAACTATTGATGCTCGTGGGGATGCGACGAGTCTTGCTCATAAGCCCATTTTGAGTTGGCTATTCAGATTTGAGCCCATTCCAAATTAATCATCTTAGGTGCATTAGACAGCCCATGTTACTGTCAAATAATTGAGTCTGCTCGCTGAATTGCTCACCTAAACGAGCAGTGTAGAGTATAACACTATTATTTGTTCAACATTTTGATGATGGGAGATGTAATTATCTTATATGTGAGTATTGTATGACTCTTTTAATTCATGTATAATGAATAATTAAGTGAAGTAAGGAATTGAGTAGTAATGATTATAAGTTAATACAGAACGAAAAAAAGTTTATATATATATTTCTACGGTATAAGTTTAATGTTATTTCCGCTATAAGTAATTAAGTTCACGATGCACTTAATAGCATAATGTATGATAACATATCAGTGGCCAGCAAGGTGTTACACATTGCAAATCAAAAAACAAGTGAATCCTATATGATGGAAAAGGCATTCCCAATAAAAAAATGTTGAATCCTCAATTCCGATTCAAGCATAAACATTCTCCCATTCTCTTTGTAAGTAATGTGAATATATTTTTCTTTGGCTCCGGTGATGGCTCTATTTTCACGGCAGGAGATGACTGTACGTTCAATTCAGCTGATGGTTCCAGTAATGGCTCTGTTTTCACGTTAGGAGATGATTGTACGTTCAGGTGATGGTTCAATTTCCTCGCTAATTTACGTCTCGATTTCCTCAGAAATTTTCGTCTCAATTTCCTCGGAAATTGACGGCTCATTTTCTTCAGAAATTGACGGCTCAATTTTCACAGTAGTTGAAGGATCAATTTCCATAGTAATTCACAGGCATTTGTTGATTTCTCACTGGAAAGCAAATAAGCAATGCATAAAGCTGTGAAGCCTAAGCGTACATTTAGTGCACACTACAAGACAAATACTCAGTTATCAATAGCACCACGATTTTTAGCCAAAAGATTGGAAGAAGAAAATGAGTCTGAAAAAAGTTTCGAAATTTCAAAATAATATGTAGAGAAAGATCTTACAGTATGTTCTGTCAACACATTAAGTACATCCTCATGAACCCATAATCGACTGCGCTCCTCCGGTTCTTCAGGTGAACCTTGACGAACAATTTCTCTTCCCATGTCACGTAGCAGATCATGCATTCCAAGCTTGTTATTCTTTTCAACTTTTATGAGGCTCCTTTCTATCAACACTGTTATTCCAATATCAGCATGAAGTCCACAACCATTTAGTATCTCTGTAACGTAGGCTGTGTCTTTACCAATAAAGAAACAACATATGTCAAGAAATATAACCTTTTCCATCTGGTCCCCTAAACCATCGAAACTTATTCTTAATTTTTCTTGAACCTGATCATTGGGAATTATTTCCAGTTTTGACAATACACTTTTCCATTCTTTCTTTTTCCTCTTGTACAAAGAAGAACCAAGGACTTCAAGAGCTAACGGTAGTCCTCCACAGTAAGCAACCACCTTTTGTGAGAGTTTAGTGAAGTATTTTACTGGACTTGCTTGTCCAAAAGCATGCCAACTAAAGAGCTCAAGTGACTCATTTTCGTCCATTTCCTTCATTCTACAAACACAGTCAACTTTAAGTTCTGTAAGTAGGCGCATATCTCTAGTTGTAATGATTATTACACTTCCTTCACCAATCCACTTGCGATTTCCACAAAGGGCTTTTAATTGCTCAAACTTGGTCACATCATCAAATACAAAGAGTGCCCTTCTTCCACAAAGTCTTTTTTCGATCATAGTTGTCCCCATCGCGATGCTGTGTATTTCAACTTTTGCTTTCAGGACATCACAAAGAAGTTGTTGTTGTAAATCAATGTGCCCTCTACTACTATCTCTTTCACAAACTTCTCTAATATTTTCAATGAAACTTTTATGCACAAATTTGCGATGAGTTTTATTGTAGATGGCTTTGGCTGTGGTGGTTTTACCCGATCCACCCATACCCCAGATCCCTACCATACAAACTTTGCTTGATTGATTTTCAATTAGCCCAATCACTTCTTGCAAACGAGATTCTAATCCAACAGGAAAATCGGTAATAGACAATAATTTGTTGTCTAATTTTGACGAAACTGTCGTGAACAATTTTCTTCACTAGTTCAGCTTCACTCCTTCAATAATAATTATAAAACAGACAAAATGAGCATGAATTACGAAAGGTGATAAGAATGGAAGATCTATTATCATATAGGAACACCGAACAAAACGTAACTCCTCACCAACTTTTTTACTTAAATGCCACGCGGTACACAGTGTTATTTCCCAATCTAAGTTCGCTATCCGTGTTTTAAAATTTTTTTGTTTTAAATTTTTTTTCTTTTCTTTCCTTTCTTTTCTTAGTTATTTTTCTCTCTTATTATTACTTTATTCTATTTTTCCTTTTAACTCTTTTTTTTCTAAATTTGTGGTATTATTTATTTTTTTAATTTTTTAATTTTTTTTCCTCAATATTTTCATACATTTCATTTGGGTCCAAAACTAGTTAAAAATCAATTTTAAGGATGTGCAAAAGAACCACAAGAAACTAGGGAAAAGTTCACCAATGCCCCTGTGGTTTACTTCAGAATCATTTATACCCCTGTGGTTTTTTTTTCTATCACATATGCCCCTGTGCTTTGTAAAAAATAAGAAACCACAGGGGTATATGTGATAAAAAACATACCTTTTTACAAACTACAGGGGCATATGTGATAAGAAAAAACCACAGGGGCATAAGTAATTCTGAAGTAAACCACAGGGGCATTGGTGAACTTTTCCCAAGAAACTAATGTCAAAAACCGTTGCTTGAGCTGAACTGGTTTTAAAAATTAGTTCTTGAACTGAACTATTTTTTTTTTCAATCTCTATTTCTCTTCTTTTATTTATTTATTTACTAGCTTCTTTTTTATTTATTTATTTTATTTTTATTTTATTTTTTCCTTTTTTCTCTTATGTACCTTTATTTCTTATTTTATTTTTTTTTATTGCTTTTTTTTTAATTTTTTGTATCATTTTTATTTTATTTTTATTTTTCTTTAATCTTCTTATAAATTTTATTAGAATTCAGAATTAATTTTAAAAACCAATCCAGTTCGCAATTTCTTTTTTTTCCAATACAATTTAGTTTGGCCAAGAAAACCGAACTGAAATAAACCAACCATACACACTAAATTATAAGTAACTATAAAGTATTAATTTACCTGCAATTCTTCATATCCCAACCAGACAAATTTGCAACTCGGGTGAGTGCTCTCCTCCATCCCCGCACCACTTTATCCAACGTTGTACCTGACAACTTTTTTTGTTTTGCAAGTTTTTCCAGTACTTCTCCAAATTCACCCGTCTGTTTACGTACAACCGATGGGTCAACACCGTAGAATACTAGAATACGGGCACAACCACCTGACGACGTCTTTGGTAGCGCTTCATTATTTGTTCGAGCTCCGTAAGACACCAACTAGATTCCGAATATCTTTCGGAGAAAACAACCAAAGCTATCTGAGACTTTTTTATTGCTCTAAATAGTTCAGATTCCAGATTTTTCCCCTTCGGAAGCTCTTCATCGATGTAAGTCTTGATTCCAGCATTTGAAAGTGAAGCGTAGAGATGAGAAACGATGTTGTCACGAGTGTCTTCCCTTCTGAAGTTCAGGAACACGTCGTAGACCCATCGATGATTCGAGGATGAAGAATAAGACATTGTCTCGATCAACAGAATTGAAAAGTCAAACGGTTACAAGACAAAGCAAAAGTGAAAAATACAGGGTGATGAGATGCAACTTATATTTAAAAGAAAAAATATTTTGAAAAATACTTGAAATTATATGAAAACTAAAAGACGTAATCAAATTAAATAAAGTTTAAAAAATATTAAAAAATTAAAAGATATACATAGTTAATTTAAAAAAAATTAAATTTATAAAAAGATATACATAGTTAATTTAAAAGAATTTAAATTTATAAAAATGAATTATTTCGTAAAAAAGAGAGTAAAGATATTAAATTACTCTCAAGTAAGGGTACAAATTAGTTGAGTTATTCCAGTTTGACACAAGTGTGCGGTCAACCTCATTTATTTTACTAAAAAAAAAAAAATTCAAACTTCACTTTAGGTTTCATGACTTAAATGAGTTGACTTGATTTAAAAAATGTCCACTAAATATTAAATTAATAAACGTAAAGATATTTCAACAGGATATTCGATATAGCAAAGAAAAATACTTTTAAACGAACTGAGAACTAGTGTTCGACTTGATCGAGGTCAGTCAGGGGTTAGTTTAATCAGAGAGTAAAAGTTGATTTGATTGATCCGATTTTATATATTAAAAAATTATTAATATATACTCTATATAAAAAATCAAATTATCAATCATAATGATTTAAAATATATTTAACATAATTCAACTAATTATATCCATAAATCAATATTACACAAGCTAATCAATATCAAATTATCAAAGTCGTACAAAAGACATATTCCAATGGAGTTAATCAAAAGTTATATCATCAAACTCAGATCTTTTTATCCTTCTCATATACCTACAACAGTATGTGAAACGAGATCTCTTACCCAAAAGAGAATGACAAAGGAGAGGAGGCAGCGCGACGAATCAACTGTAAGAAGAGAAGAACCAACACGGCGAAAGAGAAGGGGAAAGAAGACTAAATAGGATAGGAGGAATCACCTCTACGGCGGAGTAGAGCACCGAATCAGAGAGACTGAATCTAGGTTTGGGAGAGAAATCGGAAAAAAAGAAGAAGAAAAACCATTTAGATTTCAGATCTAGTTTTAGATTAGGCAGCAACTAGTTTTTTTTTTACAGATCAAACGACAACGTCTTTTCGTGTGTAAATTATTATTTCTTTAAATACATCCTCTAACCTGGAAGTCACGGATTCAATCGGGGGATTTCAGGAGTTAACGCTCATGTAGAATCTAATTGTTTACCTCAACTCTTATGGAGAAGGAGGGAGTGATCCAAGCGGGATCGACCCGGACGGGACGAAATTTTAAAATACTACTGAGCTAGAACACGAACTCGTGGATGGAGATGGTCAAATGGTGGATCCTATATCTTCAATTCAACAACGTAATGACTAACTGAGAAAACAAACTAAGGGAAGAGGGCTATATGAAAAACCACTTAGGTAAGAAAACTGGAATGAAAGAAACAAGAAAAGGGAATTGTTTTTCTCATTTAACATAAACATATGGAAGAGAGATGAGAGAGAATAAAGGAGAAAGAGAAAATTTAAAATGGATCTCACATTCAATTTGTATCTAATGTATGAGATAATTATCTCATGTAAAATAAGATAATTATTTCCCACAAGAAAAACATTACAATTGCAACTATTGTTGGTTCAAGTCACGTGGAGAGAAAAAGAGAGATGAAGAAAATACAATTGAATAAAGCAGTAGGCTTATTACCATTTTTTTACATAAAGGAAACTGCAATGAGCTTTTGATAAACAACTTTTTAACATCCATGCGCAAACAAACACAAAAGAAAGCAACAGCCTATGAAGCATCGACACTTCAAAAATTCTGACGTGTCGTGTCTGACACTTCCCGACATTTCAACACTCGTTGCAAAGACTCAAAAAAAGGTTCAGAGATTACGTTGCGTTGCATTTTGAATTCCAACTATTAGATTCCTTAGATTACGATTACGATTGTATTGAGTTTAATATAAACATTTGGGATATATTATGTTTCTTTGTAAAATTGATGGGTATTATAAGTTTGACTTTATTTTTTTTGTTAAATTATTGAATATTAAATATAATATAAACTATATAAATTAAAAATATTATATAATAATAAAACGTGTCCTAACGTATCGAAATTTAACATTTTTTAGAATTAACGTGTCGGAGTGTCGTGTCGTATCCCATGTCCCGTGTTAGTGTCGGTGCAACATAGGCAGCAGCATCCGCAACAACATCATTATATGCAAAGAATATTAGCTATGTGATAGAGACCAACAACTAAAATACAGAAATAACACAAAACAAGGAAAATTGGCGTGAATAATCAGATTTTTATATATTCATCAAGAGACAATTCAAATGACAGTAAAACAGAGACAATTATATAACAAGCAAAATTACAATGAACATGGAAATGAAAATAACAATACAGAAATGTAAAAATAATGTTAGATAATTGGAAAGGCCTCACTCTCTACCAAAATCTTTGACAAGTCACTTAAGTGGAATATCAATTGAATGGTTGACTTTGTCCCACTAAATTACTAAGTAGTCCCTAAATTTACTCTACTTATAACCTAATCTTCTCAAATTATTCTAACTTAATAAATTATATTTCCATATCATAAAATCTTCTAATTAATCATATTATGAGGTCATAACTGAGTTTAGGCCAACTTTTGCAAAATTGCACTTTGGTCCCTTATAATTTAATTATATTTTTTGTTCTAAATAACTTGTTTGGTATAATTGGATTTTCATAATAATTATCATATAATCATCTCATAATCCATGGTTAATCCGATTATTTAACAATTAATTTGTGTGGGCTATTATACATTCCATCCATTTTTTGTATGTGTTCTATCAGATTAATTATCTCATGCAACATGGAAAACTTTATTTTCTTAATGAAAACATCAATTCTTCGTATTTTCTTTCTTTTGAAAACAGAAAGTGGAAAACAAAGCAAAAACACCTCAAGGTTATTCTCTAAAATCTGTTTTAAAACCTAAAAATAAAAAAATTAATTTTTTTTTACTGAACATGAAATACCAAACCTTTTTCCTTTGGCTATTTAATATGTTGCTATCTTTGGTTCTCTTTATCATGTTAGTATTAGTAATTATGCAACTTGAATCAGGCCCACATATGACCCAACAGAGGCGGACCCAGGTGGGTGCCCATGTCCACAAGTGTGGAGATAAGATTTTAGTTTTTTTTTTCTTGGTTGTAGGTTCTTATTTGTCTCTTGGTTCAATATTTATATTAGAAGTAAATATATTTTTAAGTCCTTAACAAAAAATAAAGTCCCCACATTAGTCCCTTATAAAAAAAATAAGCCTTGAGGTTCCTAAAAAATTCAAAGTAGATTAATTTAAATTCAAAACAGACCCACATTAGTTGCTCAAAAGGACTAAAATGTGTCCACTTTGAATTTCATAGGGACCAAGTCACTAAATTTTTTTTGTAAGGGACTAAAGTCGGGACCGAATTTTTTGTTAGGAACCAAAAAGAGTATTTACTCTTATATTAGTTAGCAACGTAGCAACTTACAGAGATGATTAAAATAACGTAACAACACAAATTTATTAAAGAGAAAATTTATTCTTCCTCTCCTGTCACGTATCCATTCTCATGCTCTCTTCATCCTTTGTTTCATTTTTCATTTTTTTCTAAAAAGAGAGATTGATTGCAGGTCTGACATTCTCAAATAAGTTAATCTCTAGAGACGAGGCCTTTACTGTAATTTCGCTTGCAATCTATACAGGTAGTGTTTACTTTTTTATTCACCATTATAAAATAGAATGATGATGTATAGATGTACTGGAGTATATTCTAATATTTGTTTTGCAAGATTGATAAGATTTAGGGGAAAATGATTGGTCAAACTATTGTATGCAGCTTGTTATGGAATCAACTAGATTATGAGCGAGCAGCTTGTTATAGAAGCAACTAGATTATGAGCGAGTTCATAACCTTGTAAATAAAACTGTCTTTACCAAAAAAAAAATCGAGAGCAGCCCACCACTAAATGTGCGGACATAAAAAAAAAATTTGGGTCCGCCACTGTGACCCAATATGTGCAGCGAATTACCACTATTATTAAAAGCTTAAAGAAATAATTTGATTGCATGATATAAACATAGGGTTTTCGTTTTATCCTTTAACATAACACAACAAATTTTCCTACACTCACAACATTTTGTGGGGCCCACACTTTTTAAAACAAAAAAATAAATAAAAAATTAAAGCACGCAAAACGAATCTCTATAACATTACACAATCACTTTTCCTACAACATAACTCTTATAAAACCCATAAACATATTTGGAAACAAGTTAACAATAGTTGTCGGCAAAATATCATTTTTTGTTATTTTTAATGTTCAATAATGCTCCCACAAAATGCACATTTTTGCCAACTCTTGGATTTATAGGGTTTTCGTTTTATCCTTTAACATAACACAACAAACTTTCCTACCCACACAACATTTTGTGGGGCCCACACTTTTTAAAATAAAATAAAAAATAAAAAATTAAGGCACGCAAAACGAATCTCTATAACATTACACAATTACTTTTCCTACAACATAACTCTTATAAAACCATTTTGGTTTCCGAAAGCTTCACGTCGAGCATGTTGAAAACAAATGTTGCTAATTATATCAGAAGTGTGGGAGAGGTGGGAGCTTCTAGTTTTAATAATTAGGAAAAAGTTCACCAATGCTCCTGTGGTTTGCTTCAGAATCACCTATGCCCCTGCGATTTTTTTTCTATCACATATGCTCCTGTGGTTTGCAAAAGGGTATGTTTTTTATCACATGTGCCCCTGTGATTTTTTATTTTTTACAAAGCACAGGGGCATATGTGATAAAAAAAAATCACAGGAGCATAGGTGATTTTGAAGTAAATCGCAGGGGCATTGGTGAACTTTTTCCTAATAATTAACATGTGTAAAGAACCAATTCAACCCAAGCTGTTGGGTGAGGCTACATTAATAGTTTTATATATCTCAACACGCCCCCTCACACGAGAGCCCATTAGGCTTGAAGGGTGGATAATGCACATGCCCACCTACCTGTGCGAAGAAAGAAATTCCACTACAAAGAAAGTGGGGGGCGGTGAGGTTCGAACCCGGGATACGAGGCTCTGATACGATACCATGTAAAATAACGAGAGAGAAGAGAATAACATTTCAAATAATACTGTGTGTATTAAAATGATACCATGTAAAGAACCTTGGGTTACACTACCCAAAAGCTAGCTCAAAGGGTGGGAGTACTCAAGGCCTTATAAACTCCACATTAGTTGCTCATGCAACCAATGTGGGACTATATATCTCAACACGTCCCCTCACACAAGAGCCCATTGGGCTTGAAGAGTGAAAGATGCAACAGGCCCAGCCTACCAGTGCTAAGAAAGTCCACAAGAGAAAGTGGGGGCGGCAAGACTTTGATACCATGTAAAGAACCAATTCAGCCTAAAAGCTTAAGCTGTTGGGTGAGGCTACATTAATGGTTTTATATATCTCAACAACATGCATTGGAAAAATAACGGGACTTTGGATATAGTGTTGAGGTGTGTCTTCCTAATGATGGAGTCGTTGTAGCTCGTCATGCTAATGAACACCAATGCCTAGTGGTGCTTATCGTGCTCAACATTAAAATTTCTGCAGACACATAACAAGATTCATCACCAATGTGGGATTATATATCTCAACACGCTCTCTCACGCAAGAGTCCATTGGGCTTGAAGAGTAGAAGATGCAACAGGCCCAGCCTACTTGTGCTAAGAAAATCCACAAGAGAAAGTGGGGGACTGCGATTCTGATACCATGTAAAGAACCTTGGGATACACCACTCCAAGAGCTAGCTCAAAGGGTGGAAGTGCCCAAGGCCTTATAAATTTCACATTAGTTACTCATACAACCAATGTGAGACTATATATCTCGACAGTGATTAATTCGAAGACTGGGTTTGCTTACAAATTTTAGTTTTCAAGCAAGTCTGGTAAGCACAATTTCTCTTTAATATCACCTAATATATGTACCAAACGTTGTCTTATTTACCTTTTTCCCTTAAATATCACATAATAGTCTAATACCAACAGAGAGGTTACTTCAAACTTGTACTCCAAGTTAAATATCTGTATTCCACCAAATATTTTCCTTACAGTTGTATAGTATCATACCTTGTTTAGTCAAGTAATCATGAAATATGATGACGTTGAAAAGATTTTAAGATTTTCAGAACCTCCACAAGAAAACATTGCAAATCATAAAACAAGTGAATCCTATGATGAAAAAGGCATCCCCAATAAAAAATTGTTGAAACCTCAATTCCGGTTCAAGCATAAACATTCTCCCATTCTCTTTGTAAGTACTATGAAGATATTTTTCTTTAGCTTCGGTGATGGCTCTGTTTTCATGTTAGGAGAAGACTGTACGTTCAATTCAGGTGATGGTTCCATTTCCATGCTAATTGATGGCTCAATTTCAAAAGTAATTGACTGGCCATATATTAGATACACGGCTGTCTCCTTAACAGTTACTCCATGCCCAAAAGCTAAAAAAATCTCCACATTGTCACCAGGTCCTAGATTTGATATTACACCCTCCCAATCTTCATCATTAAAGGACATTGCCGTGTCTCCCTTGCATACATGGATGGTGCACTTTGTGTAATTAAGGATCAAGACACTAATAAGACATTCAGCAGCCATGTTTTCAGGGGTTGATGAATAAACAACACACAAAATCATTCCCTTCATGGGACGATCAGGAACTTGAAAAAACACTGAATGTCCTTCACCTGTATAGGCTGACCAATTAGGACAATTATCACCCGGAAGGAAAAAATCACTAGAACCATTGGTTGCCAATCCCTGTATCATGAACCAAAAGCTTAATTATATATGTAATTATGCTATTCAAATGAACTTTTTGTGACACTATGGTGTCATTCCGAATTCCTGAAGGTGAATGTTTAAGATAATAACAATGTAATGGGTAAAGAAAGATATAGACAAATGTTGAAAAAAATTCAGTCAATAGTTTTCTAACACAACCTGTAAAGAACTTTGAGATACACCACCACAAAAGCTAGCTCAAAGGATGGGAGTGCCCAAGGTCTTATAAATTCCACATTAGTTGTACTCATACAAAAAATGTGGGACTATATATCTCAAGACGCCCCCTCACACGAACAGGTTTGAACCCGGGACATGACACGAGGCTCTAATACCATGTAAAGAACTTTGGGATACACCACCCCAAAAGCTAGCTCAAAGGGTGGGAGTGCTCAAGATCTTATAAACTCCACATTAGTTGCTCATACAAACAATGTGGGACTATATATCTCAACACAACCATTTGCTTTGTTAGCTATACTACTCATTAGGTGTGCTTGCCATCCAAGTTCACTCATCATTCAGCTATTGCAGCCTCAGGCTTATTTGGCTCTTGGTGTCTTAACCGCAAGCTATCTTAGGCTGTTGTTGTAATCAGTTAAGACAAATTTTGGAATTGTATCACTTCTATATTACACACCTGACCCTATCATTTATGTTAGTTTATCATATAGATACTTGAAAATGTAAAATTATTCCATGTTCTCTGAATCAATAATAAAGATCAGTAAAGGTAAGAAGATAGAGAAGGAACCTGTGATATGCTCTTGCCAAGGGTATCCATGACCATATGGTAACTTCCCATTCACATTAAAAGAGATCTCAATGAAAGATCTGAAATTTGGGATGCATATGATGTTGTTTCCACTTCAGTAAAATTTACATCACATATGTCATCTAGAATTTTTCGTAATCCTTGGGTTAATTGAAACTCCGAGCTGCATTGCACACAAACACTTCGAAGTTTTAAAAGGTTCTTCAGCATTGGTGATAGAAAGCCCAAATTATTAATATGTAGATCCATGGAAACTAGAGAGGATGACATGCCCCTAAATGGTGGAATATGGGATAGGGGATTCATTGTTGGTGACATCCAAGACCATATGAGAGAAGGAAATACATCACGTGCTAATCCTTTATAATAGCCCATCTTAACTAATTAGTAAATCAAGTGTAATTAATTAATTAAGCATGTTTTACTGAGTGAAATTAAGTATAAGGCTTAATTAAATGAATCTGAGTCACTATGGAGTTAAAAAGTGTACTCAGTGAAAATTAAGGGTATAAATGGGTACTGGTGAAAGTGCCCAAAATATAAAAATAAAAATAGTAATATTCTTAGAATAATATTCCAGACTTTTGGGTAAAGTTTGGTAATTATTGGAGTTGAATAGATAGACAAACCAATACCCGCTTAAGACCACTTAAGTTGAGTTAAGTGACCAAAACACAAAAAACCATTTCATTTTCCTTCTTCTTCCCGTGGTTCAGCGACAGAGAGAGTGAGGAAGACATAGGTGAGCCAAAAACCTAGCTTTCTCATTTGGTGTCCAAATCAACTCATTCCAAAGCCTAAACCACTCCAAATCTTCCCCTCTTTCATAATCCTAGCTTTGTTTTGAGTGGGGAGCTTTGTGGAGAGAGATTTTGGCTCTCAAAAATTCGGCCATTTGAGAGATTTTGGGGTTTTGGGAAGTTCAACCTCCATGGGAGCTTGAGGAACACTCCTTGCTTGGTTGTGTGACCATTGGTGGTAAGATTCTAACCCTTGAACCTCATGATTCCTTGAAATTTGCATGAGTTAGGGTTTATGAATAGTGTTTTAGGGATTTTGATGAAATGTTGTTAAATTAGCTATGTTCTAGGAAGAATGGAGCTTAGAGCATGTTGTGAAAAATGCTAGGAACGACGTTTAATCGGTGAAAATGAGCTTAGATAGCTAAATGATTATATTTGGAAAATTGCAAGAATATGACACTTGGTTATGAGTTTTCTTGCGTTGTTGAACCATTGTTTGGTTGGTCATTGATTGTATCCTTGTGTTGTCTAGGATTGAGGCAATTGGATCAACCTTAATTGACCAACCTTTGGAGCAAGCAATGGAGATGGATTAGTCCTTGAAATAGGTAAGTTCATCCTTGTGTTGTGGTATGAATAAGATAGCTTGGATTGATGATGATGAGTTATCCTTGAATGCAATATGTTAATTGCATTACCCTTGTATAGGTGTATATTTGTAAAAGTTGATTGCT
Organism: Gastrolobium bilobum; assembly: GCF_033153095.1. NCBI lineage: Eukaryota > Viridiplantae > Streptophyta > Magnoliopsida > Fabales > Fabaceae > Gastrolobium > Gastrolobium bilobum. The sequence continues at coordinate 8,534 of NW_026898315.1, read as the reverse complement.
GAAACTGTTGGTGAAGAACAAAGGTCGACTGAAGCATTGAGGTAAGCCTTCGGACCTTGGGTGTAATTCCCTTGACTGTTCCACCAAGCCCTGAAAGGGTAGAGGTTGTGATTGTGTATATAAATGCAATAAAATAGTGTAATGCTTTGTTATACGTATGTGTATGCATTTGGTGTCGCATAGGATGGTGTTTCCCTATGTTGGTATGTGGCATGACGATGCGTAAATCATACTTGGTAGTTAGCTGGCCAGTAGGACTATTTGCATCTGAGTTTCCTTAGGACAGCTTGAGAGCTCGAGGGATTTCTCCTGGAGATGTATTGCACTTTGCATAGATATGTATTTACTGCATTATTATTGTTATTGCTATTACACTGATATGGAACTGTGGGGTGGAGAGATGCTCCAAGGACCCCTGGTTTACTGGATATATTCGTATATCTCACCCCGTGTTGTGGGGACCCCCTTTTAGGTAAGGATGCTGCAGGAGCCTCTGGTGGCAAGTGGCCATATCTGGATTATGCATGAAATGTGGCATTTCTTTTGAGATTGTACATGTTGTTTTGTAGCTCATATGTATAGAATTAAATGAATAGGCAATGCTAGATTTATGATTTGTATATTGGAATGGACTTAGCCTATGCTCATGCCTTTGGTCATCTCTTTTGTTGATGGGAGCCAAGGGAATGATCATAGTGTTTTGTAAGCTAAGTTCAATGATTTGTAATGGATATGTAATGTAAATGATGCCTACTTGAAATTCAATATATGCATGCTTTTATGTATTGAGTTATTGAATTGGTTGGACTGAGAAATCATATTAGGTACCTAGTTCTAAATTGGGAATTGTTGAGAAAACAAGGGTTATGCTGCCCAAATTTTAGTACAAGCCATGAGGAAAAGGGCATGCATGTCCCTTTAGATGTGTTTGTATTATGCAAGAACTAAGAACCATTTATGAAGAGGAATTATATGATAGGTTGGGACGGTGGTGTATGTATGGAAGTTGTAGATATTTTTCTTAGCTTTCCATAGAGACCAATATTGTGTGAATTGGACATGTATAACTCTAGTTAGAGGTAAAATACTAAGAATTGGTGAAACCTTCAGAGCTTTGGCGCACCTGGCGCCAAACTTGGCGCACCTCACGCCATTTTGCTCAAAAGCTTCTGTTTCGTGGCGCAAATCGCGCCGGGATCACCAGCTGGCGCACCTGGCGCCAACCTTGGCGCCTCCAGCGCCATTTCGATGGGGAGCTTCTGTTTCGTTGGCGCCTGTCGTGCCACAGCTGGCGCCGGTCGCGCCGGGATCAGCAGGATTCACGCGCTCATTTCGTAGAAAACCCATAACTTGGGCTACAGTGCTCCGATTTGAGCGCGGTTTGAACCCACGCGTAGCTAACGAAGAGATCTACAATATAGTAGAAGTTGTGAAATAAACAAGAAGTAAATTAATGGTTTAAAAATGGAATAAGAACATGATGTTAAGCTTGGTTTATCTGATTCCGCAAGGTAATATGGTTATGATCACGCAATTGGATATTTTAAATTCGGCGTCGTTTTAAAAAAGAAAAATTTATCTGGATTTTTAATTGAGCCAATGTGATTGTAACTGCGCTTAATATCATAATGCGATGTTAACAAACCGGTTCTAGAACAGGATGTTACATTTTATGGTATCAGAGCAGTTTTGTCGGGAATAACTGTTAGCTATTGTTGAGTATGCTTAGTGTTTGATGCTTTATAGTTGTTTTAGTACTCTTTATGATTATTGCATTTGTGATCACTAAGTGTGGGCCTGATCAACTCACTTCTTTGTGTAACATGTGTAGTTACATGACGAGGCACCGAAACAACCCCGGACCATCAAACACCGATGCTCAGCCAGAACCTGTTTTGGCTGCCCTTGTTAGGCCCAGAAGTGGTCGTGGGGCAACAGGTGGTCAACCTGAACCTGTGACGGCTACTATGGTCGATATGCAAAGGGAATTGGCGGCTAGTCGACATGCCAATGAAATTTTGATGAAAACTAATGAGGATGCGCGGACTGCCATGGCCGCAATGATGACTGAGTTGAGGACGTTGAGGGGTCCTAGGCCCGGGAACCGGCAACCCACTCCTCCTCTTCACACTGCTACGCCTTCTCCACCTCCTTCACAAGAAGAGGGTGTAGCTGGTAACAATGAAGGTGAGGGTAGTCAACATTCTGGAAGTCGTAGTCATCACACCGAGGTTCGCCAACCTCATGTTGAGAATGTCGGTGACCAAGAAGTGGAGGAAAGAAGACTGATGGCTTTCCGAAAACACAAACCTCCTTCTTTTAAGGGAGGTAATGAGCCAATGACGGCTGCAAAATGGCTCCAAGCGATGGAGAAAATATTCAGGGTGATGAGATGCCCAGATGCAATGAAGTTGGCTTACTCTATTTATATGCTGGAAGAGGAAGCGGAAGATTGGTGGACCAATACCGTGCAGCCATTAGAAGCTGAAGGTCGGGAGATCACATGGCGGTTGTTCGAGACGTCATTCTTGGACAACTACTTCCCTAGAGAGGCTAGGGAAAAAAAGCAGAATGAGTACAACGATCTCAAGCAAGGGTCGATGTCTATTGACCAATACTTCTCAAAACTCAATGAGTTGGTGAAATACGCCAACTATGGGCGAGCCTTACCCACTCCGACTGAAATGACCTCCAAGTTCCAATGGGGTCTTAATGAGAAGATGTCTCGGAAGATGTCAAATTGTGACATCCGAGAGTTCAGTCGGTTTGTCAACCAGTGTAGGAAGGTGGAAGAAGTGTATAAGGTGTCCCAAACCAAGAAGCCTTCTTAGGCTCAGACACCTAGTTCCAATAAAGCAACGGGCTCAGGTTATTGGAAGATATAATAGCCCAACTTAATTAATTAGTAAATCTAGTGTAATTAATTAATTAAACATATTTTAGTGAGTGAAATTAAGTATAAGGCTTAATTAAATGAATCTGAGTCACTTTGGAGTTAAAAAGTGTACTCAGTGAAAATTAAGGGGTATAAATGGGTACTGGCAAAAGTACCCAAAATATAAAAATAAAAATAGTAATATTCCTAGAATAATATTCCAGACTTTTGGGTAAAGTTTGGTAATTAATAGAGTTGAATAGTTAGATGAACCGATACCCGCTTTTTAACCACTTAACAAAGTTAAGTGGCATAAAGTAAAAAGCAACCAATTCCCCTCCCCATTTTCACGACACCAGCAGAAAGAAAAGAAGGAGAAAGAAGAAGAAGGAGAAGGAGGAGAAAGGGAGAGAGAAGAAGAGAGAGAGGAGGGAGCAAATCCCAACCGATTGGAGTGATTCAAAAGCCTAAACCACTCTAAATCTTCCCCTCTTTCATAATCCTAGCTTTGTTTTGAGTGGGGAGCATTGTGGAGAGAGATATTACCTCTCAAAAATTCGGCCCTTTGAAGAAATTTGGGGTTTTGAGAGTTTCTACCTCCATTGAAGCTTGAGGAGCCATCAATCCTTGGTTGTGTGACCATTGGTGGTAAGATTCTAACCCTTGAACCTCATGATTCCTTGAAATTTGCATGAGTTAGGGTTTATGAATAGTAAATTGGGATTTTGATGAAATGTAGTTGAATTTTCTATGTTCTAGGAAGAATGAGATTTAGTGCATGTTGTAAGAAATGCTAGGAATGACATTTAATCGGTGGAAATGAGCCTAGATAGTCATTTGATAATTGTTCATAATATTGGAAAGTTCATGCTTGGATTGGTTAGTATTCTAGCATGTTGAACAATTGGTGAGTTGAATGATTGATTGTGTCCTAATGATGTCTAGGATTGAGACATTTGGACCGACCGTGAGTGATCAACCGCTTGAACAAGCTATGGAGCTTGAGTAGCTCATTGGAATTGGTAAGCTCACACTTGTGTGGTGTTTTGAATTGAACATTTGATGGTTGATTGTGAAATACTCTTGGATGCAATGTGTTGATTGCATTACACCATGTGTAGGTGTTGGTTTTGGAGTAGAGTATTGTTGACATTGGTGAAGAACAAAGGTCGACTGAAGCTTTGAGGTAAGCCTTCGGACCTTGGGTGTAATTCCCTTGACTGTTCTACCAAGCCCTGAAAGGGTGGAGGTTGTGATTGTGTATATAAATGCAATAAAATAGTGTAATGCTTTGTTATACGTATGTGTATGCATTTGGTGTGGCATAGGATGGTGTTTCCCTATGTTGGTATGTTGCATGACGATGCGTAAATCATACTTGGTAGTTAGCTGGCCAGTAGGACTATTTGCATCTGAGTTTCCTTAGGACGGCTTGAGAGCTCGAGGGATTTCTCCTGGAGATGTATTGCACTTTGCATAGATATGTATTTACTGCATTATTATTGTTATTACTATTACACTGGTATGGAACTGTGGGGTGGAGAGATGCTCCAAGGACCCCTGGTTTACTGGATATATTCGTTATCTCACCCCGTGTTGTGGGGACCCCCCTTTCAGGTAAGGATGCTGCAGGAGCCTCTGGTGGCAAGTGGCCATATCTGGATTATGCATGAAATGTGGGATTTCTTTTGAGTTTATGCATGCCTTTTGTAGTTGACATGTATAGGATTTATTTTGAAAGCCCTTGGTCATTTGTATGTCTTGATTCATTGGATGAACTTAGCCTATGCTCATGCCTTTGGTTACACCTTTTGTTGATGGGAACCAAGGGAATGATCATAGTGTTTTGTAAGCTAAGTTCTATGATTTGTAAAGGATATGTAATGTAAATGATGTCTTCTTGAAATTCAATATATGCATGCTTGTGATGTATGGAGTTGTTGAATTGGTTGGGCTGAAAATCAATTAGGTACCTCTTGGTTTAAATTGGTAAACGATGAGAAAACAAAGGTCATGCTGCCCTAATTCTAGCTAAATCTCATGAGGAGAGGTTGGATGAGTGCTAGGATTTAGTTTTGGGGCATGGACAATTGGGGTTTGTAATGGGGATGCATTTTCCCCTAGGCTTGGACTTGAGAAATGTGGGAATTGGAATTCCCTGGCAGCGCGCTTAAGCGCCCAGGAGCGCGCCCAAGCGCCCTGCTGCCCCTGCGAGTGCCAATGCATTCTGCCTCCTCGCGCTGGAGCGCCCAAGTGGGGGCTGAAGCGCCTAGGATTGCGCGCTGGAGCGCCCTGGCGTGCGCTTAAGCGCCCTTTGCTGCAGAAAGTTGGGTGGCTTACTGCCCCCTCGTGTTTTAGCGCCCAGGGTGGAGCTTAAGCGCCCAGGGTTATGCGCTTGAGCGCCCTGGTCCGCGCTTAGGCGCCCTTCGCCACTGAAGGAGGAGATGCTTCTGTCTCTGCGCGCTAAAACGTCTCCGTGGGAGCTTGAGCGCCCAGGATAGCGCGCCTGAGCGCCCTGTTGCGCGCTTAAGCGCCCATCCACACTGGAATGCCTGATGCTTACTGCCTCTGTGCGCTTAAGCGCCCAGATGGAGGCTTTAGCGCCCGATAGCGCGTGCTTGAGCGCCCGGTAGCGCGCTGAAGCGCGCGGGGCCTGTGACCAACAATCTCTTGTGTTGCTTCAAATTGTCCTAACTTGGACTACAGTGCTCCGATTTGAGCACGGTTTGAAGCCACGGGTAGCTAATGAAGAAACCTACAATATAGTAGAAGTTTTGAACTAAACAAGAAGTAAATTAATGGTTTAAAAATGGGAAATGAACATGATGTTAAGCTTAATTTGTCTGTTTCCGCAAGGTAATATGGTTATGATCACGAAATTGGGTATTATAAGTTCGATACGTTTTAAAATGAAAAATTTATCCGGATTTTAATTGAACCCATGTGATTGTAACTGCGCTTAATATCATAATGCGATGTTAACAAACCGGTTCTAGAACGGGGTGTTACATTTTATGGTATCAGAGCAGTTTCGTAGGGAATAACTGTTAGCTATTGTGGAGTATGCCTAGTGTTTGATGCTTTATAGTTGTTTTAGTACTCTTTATGATTATTGCATTTGTGATCACTAAGTGTGGGCCTGATCAACTCACTTCTTTGTGTAACATGTGTAGTGACATGACGAGGAACCGAAACAACCCCGGACCATCAAACACCAATGCTCAGCCAGAACCTGTTTTGGCTGCTCTTGTGAGGCCTAGAAGTGGTCGTGGGGCAACGGGCGTACAGCCTGATCCCGTGGCTGAAGCTCTTGCAGCCGTTCAGAGGGAGTTGGCTGCTAGCAGGCAAGCCAATGAAAATCTGATGAAAACAAATGAAGACTCGCGGACTGCCATGGCCGCAATGATGACTGAGCTGAGGACGTTGAGGGGTCCTAGGCCCGTGAACCGGCAACCCACTCCTCCTCCTCACACTGCTACGCCTTCTCCACCTCCTTCACAGAAAGAGGGTGGAGTGGGTAACAATGAGGGTGAGGGTAGTCACCACTCCGGAAGTCGGAGTCATCACACTGAGGTTCGTCAACCTCAAGTTGAAAATGTCGGTGATCATGAAATGGAGGAAAGGAGATTGATGGCTTTCCGAAAACATAAACCTCCTTCTTTTAAGGGAGATTATGAGCCAATGGCGGCTGCAAAATGGCTCCAAGCGATGGAGAAAATATTCAAGGTGATGAGGTGCCCTGACGCAATGAAGTTGGCTTACTATGTTTATATGCTGGAAGAGGAAGCAGAAGATTGGTGGACAAATACCGTGCAGCCATTAGAAGCTGAAGGTCGGGAGATCACATGGCGGTTATTCGAGACATTGTTCTTGGATAACTACTTCCCTAGAGAGGCTAGGGAACAAAAGCAGAATGAGTATAACGATCTCAAACAAGGGTCGATGTCTATTGACCAATACTTCTCATAATTCAATGAGTTGGTGAAATATGCCAACTATGGGCGAGCCTTACCCACCCCGGCTGAAATGACCTCCAAGTTCCAATGGGGTCTTAATGAGAAGATGTCTCGGAAGATGTCAAATTGTGACATCCGAGAGTTCAGTCGGTTTGTAAACCAGTGTAGGAAAGTGGAGGAAGTGTATAAGGTGTCCCAAACCAAGAAGTCTTCTGAGGCCCAGGCACCCAGTTCCAATAAAGCAACGGGCTCAGGTTATTGGAAGAACAGGAAGGTGCAATGCAAGAAGCTGAATGCGAATAAGCCTTTTGACTTGTTCAAAAAACCCGGTACTCAGAAGAAGTTTGTTGATAGAGGACCTCCTCCCAAGTGCAAGAGATGTGGCAAAGAGCATAGAGGTCCATGTGCTACTGGTGAGGTGATTTGCTTTAAATGTGGAAGTTCCGGTCACTACTCCAGGCAGTGTCCTCAGAACGAAGCAAGGACTATGGCAGTTCAAGCTACTGTTGTTCCGGTCTCTGTTGTTCAACCTATGCTAGAGTCTCAGACGGTTGGTAGAGTATATACCATGGACCGTCAACAATCGGAGAAGGCTCCGAATCTAGTGAAAGGTACAATTTACATTGATAATATGGATGTTGAAGTGTTGTTTGATTCAGGAGCTACACACTCATGTATGTCTGATTTTATGGCCGTTGGGCTAAATTTGCAAATGTATGACATTCGCCCTCCAATGAAAGTGGTTACTGCTACTGGAAAGGAGTGTTATACATCCGTGTTGTGTAAAGATGTTGAGTTCAAATATGAAGGCCGAGATTACGTGCTGGATTTTATTTGTTTACTAATGATCAGCCTTCAAGTTATCTTGGGTATGGAGTGGTTGTCAAAGAACTGTGCTATGATAGACTGCTGCGGTAAAAGGATTGTGCTTGATGCTGATGATTCTGCTACTAGTTCTTCCCCATATCTATCTGTGTTGCAGGTTAGAAAGGCTTTAAGGGCCGGGGCATTGGGATATGTCTTTGTGGGGGGTTTAGTAGGCGGAAGTCATGAGGAGATTGGCACTATTTCCGTGGTGAGGGAGTTTGTGGATGTGTTTCCAGATGAAATTCCACAACTTCTGCCTCATAGAGAGATTGAGTTCACGATTGATCTGTTGCCTGGTGTGGGGCCTATCTCTCTGGCTCCGTATAGGATGTCACCACCGGAATTAGCCGAGTTAAAGAAGCATATTGAAGAGCTTTCGGCTAAGCAGTTTATCCGGCCAAGTGTGTCCCCGTGGGGAGCACCAGTCATATTTGTTAAGAAGAAGGACGGTAGCATGAGATTGTGCACTGATTACCGTCAGTTGAATAAGGTTACCATTAAGAACAAGTATCCTCTCCCTCGCATAGATGATTTGCTTGATCAGTTGAGGGGTGCTTGTGTTTTCTCAAAGATTGATTTTAGGTCGGGTTATCATCAAATCCGAATTAGGCAGGAAGATATTCCGAAGACTGCCTTCCGATCTAGATATGGACATTATGAGTATCAAGTAATTCCATTTGGACTCACTAATGCTCCTGCGGTGTTTATGGATTACATGAATCGCATATTTAAGCCGTTTCTGGATCAATTCGTGATTGTGTTTATTGATGATATCCTGATATATTCCAAGAGTAAGGAAGAGCATGAAGGCCACTTGAGAACTGTGTTGCAAATTC
>NW_026898314.1:0-50713 GCF_033153095.1 Gastrolobium bilobum | reverse complement strand
AAGTTGAGAGAAAGAACATGGCTCTATCATCTCTACAAAATAAATTACAGACTATTTTAATCAAGAAACAAAGCAAGTTCTAGAGTATCTTAACAGTGGAATGCACACTCAATAAAAATTTTCTGTATAGGCTCAAAACCTCACGGCTATGAATGCACATTAATTTCCTTGTTCTTTTTCTCAAATAACTTCAACATCAAACAATATTTTCAATGAATCATGTCACTTATTGCAATGATGTTCATAAAAGTGAATATGGGTAAGTGCATCATCATGCTCTTAATCAATTACTTATTTAAAATTCCCGCCATTTTTCCAATTAAAACACTGAGAAACTTTGAAAAATTTGTAAAATTTTCACAAAATTTTTTGGCTTGGGGTTTCTCAACAAAAACAATTAAAATTATCTAATTAAGCATGAAAAACAAAATTTAAAATGCAAAAAAAAAAAAAATAAATAAATAAATAAAAGCTAAAGCAAAGGAGAAGGGATTTGAGATAGTTCCCTGTTTTAGCCGGATATTCTGTGTGTACTCATGAAGTTCCTCCGGCTTACTCAATTGTGCTTAGATGAATCGCGCATTTCCCATTCCCAGATTTAAATGTTGCTGTCCTCAGCAACAGATTTAAATCTAAAAAGAATTTGCGTCGAGAAATAAGAACAACTAATTGCTCTCTTGTTGTTTGTTTCCTTTGTTCACCTGTAAAATTCACTCAATTGTAGGCATTAGTCTCAACACCTTCTCCTATATTTTTGTATTTTTCTCTTTATTTAATTCAAAGTAAAAATAAATAAAACAATGAAAATAAAACAGTAAAGTGTGGGTTTGCCTACCCATTAGCGCTTGTTTTACGTCATGAGCCTGACGTACCTGACTTGTGATCATGGTGGCTCAAAGTATGATCTTGGTGATAACCAAGCTCCATCGTCCATAAATCGTGTCCTACCGTAGTGTTCTTCTGCATATGGATGAGATAAAGTAGTCTCAGGAACTTTGAACTTGACTTTTACATGCTTTCCTTTGCTACTGGGCTTCTCCATCTTAACTTTTGGCTTACTTTCTCGAGAAGACTCCTCATTGTGTTCTTCTTCACCTTTCTTTACACCGATGTAATAGACTTGATCTTCCGGTTGAGCTATAGATGAGGGGACTTCTTTGTCAAAGAACTTGAAAGTTACTTGCTCCCCGTAATATCAGCTCGCCTTTTAGCACATCAATCAGTGCTCCAGAAGTTGCCAAGAAAGGTCTTCCAAAAATCATAGGAATTGTGGCATCTTCTTCAATGTCAAGGATGACAAAATCGACAGGAATGATGAATTTGTCTACCTTAACCAATATGTCTTCAATGATACCATAAGCTTGCTTTGAAGAGCGGTCAGCCAGTTGCACTATCGTCTTTGTGGGCTTCACTTCGGTTATCCCCAGCTTCTTCATCATGGAGAGTGGCATGATATTGATGCTAGCTCCAAGATCACATAAAACATTGTCTACTTCCATCTTGCCTATAGTGCATGGAATGCTGAAGCTCCCTGGATCCTTGACTTTGGTAGGTAGCTTCTTTTCGCTGATAGTATTACATTCCTCCGTCGGATTTACTGTCTCACATTCCCGTAACTTACGTTTCCTTGATAATAGATCTTTCATGAATTTTACATAGTTGGGCATGTTCTCTAAAGCTTCAACAAAAGGAATATTGATCTGCAATTTTTTGAATATGTCTAGAAACTTGGTGTATTGTTGTTTCTAGACCTCTTGTTTCAACCGCTGAGGGTATGGAACTTTTGCATATGGAGACAGGTCTGCCACTTTTGGTTGCCTGTCCAGAGCTTTCTTTTTCTCCCATTTGAACAGCTTCTTCTCTGGAATGCATTTTTCAGCTTCTACTGCATCTTCTTCTTTCTCTTTCTCAACTTCAAGTTCAGCTTCTTTCTTCTTTTTAACTGGTGGCTTTTCCACAGGTTGAATCACTGTCCCACTCCTAGTGGTGATAGCATTGCAATGCTCCCTTGGATTGACAACTGTGTTGCTTGGAAAAGTGCCCTGAGTTCTTTCCGTGAACTGTGTTGACAGCTGACCAATTTGAGTCTCCAAGTTCCGGATCGAAGCTTCTTGATTCCGGAATGAAGCTCTTGTTTAATCTCTGAAGGCATCTTCATTTTGAATGAAGTCGGATGTGGTCTTGGAAAGCTCTGCAAAAGCCTTTTCCCACTCGGATGTGGTACCTTGAGGTTGTTATTGCAATGGCATAGGAGGATTCAACTGGTAGTTTGACTTGTAACTCAACCCAGGGTGTTGATTATTATTCTTCCACCCTTGATTACCATATTGATTCCTTCCTGGATTGTTCGAGTTCTTTTGATCATACCAGAGTGCATTGACCTCTGCTGGTTGCTTTTCCGTGTTTCTGATGTATTCACAATCTTCAGTTGCATGAGCTTCCTGACAAATATCACATTTAATGTTAGGGTTAGAAACAGAAGAAGCTTGAGAAAGATTTAATTTCTTATTACGAGCATCTAATTGTTGTTGTTTCTTGTGCATTTGTAGCATTTGTTCATTCTGGGCTAAGAGTGCATCATAGCCTTCAAGCTTCATGATTCCTGATCCTCTTGGTGCAACTGGGGCTGGAGCATTGTCAAATTCTTGAGATGCTAATGATTCCAACAGTTCAAGTGCTTCCTCAGGAGTTTTTGTTTTCAGGGAGCCTCCTGCAGCAGCATTCACCAGTGTTCTTGTGTTGGATGTCATCCCTTGGAAAAATATTCTTGCTTTCTCCCATGCTTCAATTCCATGTTGAGGACACTTCCCGAGTAATCCTTTAAATCGTTCCCAAGCCTCGTACATAGATTCGCTTTCTTTTTGTTCAAAAGCATTGATCTCCGCTTTGACCTTTGCAATCTTTGAAGCTGAGAAAAACCTGGCCAAGAATTTCCTTGCTAAGTCATCCCAATTAGTTATGCTTCCTTTAGGTAGAGACTGCAGCCAATCTCTTGTTTCATCCTTCAGTGAGCATGTAAATAGCCTGAGCAAGATAGCATCACGAGGAACTCCATTTACTTTTAATGTATCACAATAAAGTAAGAAGTTATCAAGATGACTATAGGGGTTCTCCGTGCTTCCTCCAGCGAACCGATCTTTTTGAATCAGCTGCAGCAATGCCGGCTTCAGTTCAAAGTTGTTAGCCTCTATGTTTGGTCTAACAATGCTTGCCGTCTGTGGAACTCGAGCTGGGGTCATGTAATCCCCCAACGTCCTTCGAACGATTTGATTGTTTTCTGCCATTGGTTCCTCCTTAGGTTCATTTCTGTCTTTTCTATCTCAAGATCAACTACAAGATTCTCGGGTTAAGAGTACCTCGCATAAACTAAGATTGAAAAGATGTGCAGAAAAAATAGATAAAGGAAAAACAGAAAAACAGAAAAAATAAAAAATAAACAAACAAAGAATGCAGAAATTAAATATGCAAAAAAAAATATGCAGAATTTTTTTTTTTTTGTGCAGAAAAATATTTTTGAAGAATGTTTAAAGTGCAGAAAAATAAAGCGTCCAATCTAAACGTTAATTAGGGTATTCTAATGTTGAAAAATTCGATCCCCGGCAACAGCGCCAAAAACTTGTTAGCGACACGGCAAGTGCACCGGTCGTAAAAGTAATAAAGTGTACTAAGTACGAGATCGTTCCCACGAGGATCAGAATTTCAAGCACTAGTTCACTAATTGCGTTTTAGTTGGACAATCAAAGGTTTGGTTTGAGAGAATTTAGATGAAAAAGAGTGGTGGTTCAAAGAACTTAAAATTAAAAACAAGTAAAGGCATGCAATATGAAAATTCAGAATTAAAAGAATGAATGAGATGATGTTTGATTGAGATTTAAAAAGCATAGTTAAGGTTTCGACTTCCCCCAATATCCTTAATATGTTATGAATTAAAAAGCCAAGAATCTGTTTCTTATTATATTGCCAATCAATTCTATCTGAGTTAATTAGGGCTCAATTCCTTGTTACCCTAAATCTATGTGATCTTGAAAGAACTCTAGTTCCCCGATTATTCCCCCAAGAAAACATGCATTAAGATCAAGAATTTCAAGATTGCATAATTACCTTATGTCTATTCTTATTCCTATTCCTAGAACACAAGGATTATGATAAATTATCAAGTCAAGGTTCATGCACCAACATCCCTATTGTCATACAATTCCCCAAAATCATTCTATAAGGAACAAACTCATAGAAAGCATTAAAAACAGATAATTTATTCAATTATAAAAAGAACAGGATTCAGATACAATTTAATTCATAAACATAATGATTCAATTGGATTCCATCTACCCTTAACTACATAAAAGACTACTCTAGCATACTGAATAGAAAAGAAATAATAAAGAAAAGAGAACCCCAAGCCTCCATTGGTGTAATGTTGACTTGGTTTCTCAGTGTTCCAGCACTCCGCAACAGGATTCCTCCTTCCGTCTTGGTGTAATGCTCTGGAATTGTGTATTGGTTTCTGACCCCAAGCTCCTTATTTATAGCTTTTTGGGGTTGTATCCATCATCTAATCTTCTAATGAATCCATACAAGATTTATATTTGATTTCATCTTTGTTTCCTTTTTCATGTAAAATCTTGGAGATTTGGTTGATGAATAAGAGTTTTAAATCTTCGTTGTATCTTGTTTCAATCTTCTCAGTAATCATCTTGATTTGTTTCCGTTTTAGTTCCATATCCTATCTGAACAAATCTTCTTTAAATCTTCATGGAATCTTTGGTAAATCTTCTCGCTGTCTAATAATGGATTGTTGTCTACCTTAGCATGCTTTGGCGTGCTGTAGCACGCTAAAACGTGCTCTTCGAATTGTTTTTGTGGCTTCAAGGGCATTTTGGCGTGCATTTTCACGCCAAAACGTGCTCGTCCAAGGAGTAATTGTTGTTTTCTTCATCTTGTGCGTTTATAAACGTGCTTCCAGGGCGCTAAAATGTCCTCCTTCAGCTGGTACACACTTGAAATCTTGCTTGCTTGTGCTTCAACTTAACTTGATGTATTCCTTTGGTTCCAAAATGCCATAATTGGTGTCAAAAACCCTTGTAAATCAGCATTACGACAACATGTTAGCAATATATTTCAATTACTGTGACTTTACAATATAAAAACCCTAATTTCCATGCAATTCTTAACATATATCAATCATAATTAAGCCTAAAAACATGGTAAACTAATGGTTTATCAGTGTCACATTGAGGATCTGTGATGGGGATCACGATCATGAAGGCTCAATAACACCACACACCCATTGCCATAAATATGTTCCTAGTCTAAAGATAACGATAATGGGCATTGGTGATCTCAGGTAAGACTAGCACGACTCAGCTACTTGTGTAGAGATGCAAGGTATTTGAACTCGCACCGTTAAATTAGAAATTTAAATAATTTAATCATGAGTTTAGGAAATAATTCCATAATTGACTCTGGATGAATGAATATAGAAAGATTAGAATAATTATTAAGAAGGTCAAATAACGCTTAAATCGCTTTTCTTATGAAAAATGCAGATATCGGTTCTATTTCATGGCATGAATGCATACCGGTGAAGTATTTCGAAAAATTATAATAAAAATACAAATATTCCTAGAAAAATATCTAGGTCAAGGATATGAAGTTTGGAGTAAAAATAATGAGTTGTGATGTCAGAACTAATACAAGCTATGTATAAAATGCATACCGATGAAGTATTTCGAAAATTATATTAAAAATATGATAATTCATAGAAAAATGTCTAGGTTCAGAATATAAAGTTTGGTAGAAAAATGATTAGCGGAGATATTAGAACTAATATTGATGATTAGTGGGCATACTTATATAAATAACCATTTGCACAAAGCCCTAGGTCAGTTTTTTGATCCCAAGGCTGATCCCCCATGACTGGCACCTTTCTCCTTCATGAAAACTTGAGCTTTGTGCATGAAACTTAGCCAAGAATCCACCTTTTACCATATTTCTCCAATCTTATGCCATTGAACCATCACAATTCCTTGTAAAACTTGAGTCTTGTGAGGGAAAAAAATATGTCTTGAGAGTTTAAGTTTCTGTTTGCATTGAGGGAGGGATGATCATTGAGTTCTCAGTGTGTGAGCCATGGATACACTCTAGGAAGCTCCAAGAACCAAACTTTGTGAAGAAAAGACCTACCTTTGAGTGGGACTTTCGTGCACCACCAAGTCAGTAGCTTGGAGCACCTTCAAAGTCCTCAAAGCTTCCCCATTTTTTTGTTTACAAAGGTTCTTAGGTAACTACAAACCATTCCCTTTGTATTTTCTTGAAAATTAGTTAGTTTGTGAAGTGAAAAGTGAAAATCTTAATGAATCATGTAAAATATGGTATAGTTATGTTTAATCATGTGGTTTGAACTTCTGTTTGATGAAAAATTGGACCTTGGAAGCCATGAAACCCGCGGATTATGCAAAAAATTCTGTAATTTTCGTGTTTTGTCTGCGTGGTAATCGATTACCCTCTGCATGGTAATCGATTACTCCACATGATAATCGATTACCCCCTGTATGGTAATCGATTATCCCCTATCAGAAGGGCTAGAAACCAGTTCTGATGCGTTGGAAAGCCCAAATTAGGGTATGATACCCTAAGGAGTCAGGATACTGTTGGAAAGTATAAATACAAATAATAGTGAGGGTTAACATGTTATAATTATGGTTTAGGAAGTACTTGTGTCACTAAACGAAAAAGGAAACATTGCTCAATTGATGTGAAATTTGGGATTCTGCATATTTATAATGTTCTTGATATAAAATAGATTGCAATTGTCGGATTGTGTAACTATAGGTGTATTTATGTATACCGAGCCTGTGGATAGGGATTTTGGCACTACAGGTAAGCTTTCGTGTCCTCGGTTTTACCCATTGATGGTTCCACCAAATCTCATGAAGGGATGGTTTATATGCATGTTGTGTTTTTATGAAAATATATCTATTTACATGATGAATATTGGATATGTTGTTGAGTTGGATTATTATTATTGTGCAATTGCCGTATGTATATGTATATGGGGTATTCCACACGAGACGGTAATCACTGAGCATGTCGGGCCACATGCAAGATAATAACTCCGTTTGTGAGGTATATGGTGGACTCCTTGTACTGTGGATTGTAGATGTACGTAATACCTACGTTTTGTTCTCTGGCCAGTAGGATGCATACACACATGACATGGACATATGCTGCATTGCACAGATTTTGCCATTTTTCTATTGTTATCATTTTTGAACTTATATTGTATATGTAAGTGAGCTTGGGGTGGAGAGATCCTTGACGACCCCTTGTCTTACTGAGATTTCTTGTTAGAGATTTCACCCCAAGTGGGGCACATTTTCAGGTACAGGTACTTCTGAGGTTAAGACCTCTAGCGATAAATAGGAGGCCAGAGTTGAGTTGGGATGATACATACACCTTGCTATGTTATTATGATTTATGCCTTGCTGTTATACCTTTATGGTTTTTGTATTTGAGATAGCTCGGTAGAGTGACTTAGAGTATTATATGTTTATACGCGCTTGGTGGGAGAAATATATCCTTTGGAGATACAATATATAGATAGAATTTTAGAATTTGTTTTAAGATGAATTTAGTTCCAGGTGACGAAACAATATTTATGTGCATCTGGTAATTCGATAAGAATTGATGAAACCAAGTGATTATGTATTATTTTCATGATTTCTGACAGTTTTGGATAGTACTTTTTAGAAGTAGTTTGATGTAGAGGAACCTATATGGTCTTTTCTTTTAGAATATTTTGTAAGTAGAATGTAGAAATGGGTTAGGAAATCTCTAATCTAATGAGTTCTTGGTTAAGTGTGACAGAATGTTTAAGAAATAGTATTTAGGCATGAAGAAATTAATTCTTCAACCTAGTAGTGAGTTGGTCATTAGTGATATTTATGATTTTGTGGGCAAAATCTTTTAAAAGGTGGGGTGAATATAACAACCCACACCTTTAAGATTTTAAAATGTCATATGAATATTAAATTAAATAAGCTCTTTAAAAAGAATTTTTTGTAAGTATGGATTCGATTAAGTCTTTTATATGGATATTAATAATTAAATCAAGTTAGAAACATGATGTTATAAATAAGAATGCCTCTCATGCCAAGCAAGTCATTTAATAATTTATGATAAGAATTATAGGAATTTAATAAGTATATGTTTAATTAAGAAATGATTAATATTATTTTAATAGTTAGACAAATGAAGTGTAATTATAATTTTAAGAATTTAAATAATAGTGTGAAAAATTTATAGATTTATAGTGGTTGTAAATTAAATAGAAGATGTAAGGATGATCTATAGAAAATAAGTTAAGATGTTGTATATGAAAATAATTAGAAAAGTAAATAAGAAATATTACTTGTAAAAGTAATTAATTAAAAAAATAATCTAACTTAGTGAGATATATATTTATTTTAGATGCATATGTGTTTTTCCAGTAGCTTAATTTATTGATGTAGATTATGTTAAGTTATGAAATTTAAGGAAGTTTATAGGAGTTTTTAGATGAAACAAATGAGTAAGTTAATTATTGATAGTTAAATAAGTACCAAGTAAATGAAATAAACAAATATTTAGTGGTCCTTTTATATAAGAATCGGCAACCCCTCTTCAAATACACGATGCCATCTTCTTCCTTTCTCTTATGGAAACCGTCAACCATAGCTATTGAAAGGGCTGTATTTTACTCCATCAAACACTTAGATTTAGGTCTTGCACCCTTCATGAAAGTTGTAGGGTAGGATCTTAGAAAAAAGAATCAAGTAATAGAACAATGAAAGGAGCATGGAGTTTAGAGAAATCCTCTCATTTGTCCAGTGCCCCAAAGCTGTCAAGTGAGTTTGAAGGGAGCTTTTGTTTGCTTACTTGTTGGAGAATAATCTCTAGCATCTTGTGAATTGATTAAGGTAAGGAAACATCATCTTTGGCCTATTTATATGAGCTGGAAATATAGGTTTTCATGACCTTTCTTTAAGTTTTCTTGAAGCCTATGTGATGTTTTATGTTGGGGTTTTCTATGGATTATGTTGGGTTGATTGATTGTTGTTGAAAGAACACTATAAGTGGATTAAAAATCTGAAAATGTATGTGTAACAGCCCGTTGTACACCGGTATTGTTAACATTAATTATGATATTAAGCGCAGTTACAATCACAGCAATTCATTTATAAAAATGCGATTAAACTTTTTCCGTTTATTAGGCGAGCGTTTAAAACAATAAAAAGCGTAATACATAAAAGCTGTGGCCGTAACTGTAAACACTTTGCGGAATAATTATTTATACTACTTTTATAACTTATTTTACATCTCTCAAGTCACTAAGGGGTTCCCATAAACCCATTTAGCCAAAATCTCACTTTTACGTTTTCTACCTATCCGAATATGGTTTGGTCTTTAATTTTCTGCGGACAAACCACATATAACAAGTCTACCATCTTTTAGTATGTTATTCTAAACTCAATTACCTTTCTAGGAAGCTATCACACGAGTCATAAAGTTCTCGTTTTCTCCGGATATCACCGTTTGAAGTTGGACAAACAAATCTCCCAGCCAACTCCAAAACAGCTCCAAACATCCTTCACTCAATCAATGATTCTGAAAAATATAATCAACCAATTGCTCTCAAATTTTTATACGACAAACTAGCCACCTCAAAATTCAATTTGATATATCATACACTTAATTTTACCAAGAAACGAAGCGGGAATCAATTTCCCATTTTCGGTCTAGAACAGCCCCATGTGCAGGGACCAACAGGGCAGTCTGTGTTCACAGCCTTCTACAGGCCCACAACCAACTCATAATTTCTTCACATTTTTACACGAGATAGAAGACACCTCAGGCTTCAAAATGGCATATGGAACGTCCCTATCGGACCTCTGCGGAGGGAGATATGCTCTTTCAAAGTTCGCATAAATTCAGCCAATTTCTAGAAAATTCGCCAGAGTTTCCTTTGTTTTTCCAATAATCCCCAAGTTTGCACAAGTGATCTATGACCTCAAAATGTACCTAATAATCATTGGGTGGCACACACAAGGATCAACAATGCCTTGGGGCTCTTACAACCCATCACAGTTTATATTAAATTACTTAAATCATATCACATTGCTTACTTTGTTAAAACTTAACACATTTCAATCATCAAGGTCCATTTCCATGTATTTTCTAAACATACACATAATCATAATCCTAAAATAGGCCTATTGCCCTTTCATCATATTACATGCTTCCATATTACATCAAGTATTCATGTACGAATTACAACTTCCAAATGAAATATTACACTTTACAAACCATAATCTTTAAATACAACATAATGAATAAACCTCAAAATGACATATGTAACTAGACTTAGGAAAAAATGGCATGAACAAATATGACAATAACTCTCCTCCTAAATCCATATGCAATGTTCATGCCATAAGTCTAGCCTAGGCCCAATGGCCATCAAAATGAAAAATAAATAATCCTCTAGCTAATCATCCTACGAGCTTCTTGCCCGCCACTCCTGCACCACTGCTAACTCCTGAAATAAAGCCCCCAGGACGGGGTGAGATATACGAATATATCTCAGTAACCCAGAGGTTCTGGAGAATACTCCGCCATATGGCTCACTTCGATGCATATAAATAACATAACATAACATATTAAAACGGGATAAAACAAGGGATTTAGAGAAATAGGGGAGCATAGAGATACAAAATACGACGAAGCTGGAATGGTCAATGCCAAAACCACGCAACGTCCAGCCTATTGGCTCGGCATATAAGCCTACGGGTCTCAACCAAGGCGTGTTCCCAGAACATCAAACCAGGGCACCCTCCATCCAATACCACCCGAGACTTCCTAGTGTGGTCCTATCTGGATCACACACCCGACCCCAGGTCAAATGGAACTCCCTTTCGGAGACCTATCCAGTGGAAGTCCGTAACGTCCGAAGGCAACACGTCTACTGGCCAGAGACACGGTACATCCTATGTACCAACACACATACTATATGCATGAACATGTTATCCTACATTACTTACATACACTTCCTACCATCACCCTCAACGGGCATGGTGGAAGACACAAGGGGATCAAGCCCCAGCAGTACCAAGAGGTTACCTGTATAATCCTCTCCACGTAGCTCCAATGCAATATATATTCCAAGCTCGTTACACAACGGAAATGCCTACACAGAGGACATTCCCAATCAACTCCCATTCAACAATTTCATGCCAATTCTCAAGCATAAATGCATGATTTAAAATACTCACCACAATCCCTTTGGTCCGAGACCAAGGGCAACCCACCGTGATCACAGTTAGGGGTTCAAATCCACGTACGGCAACCTACAATGACCATGTATAGATCATCAACAAACAAAAATTCTATCAAAATCAAAAAATGTCAAAATCCTCCCCTACACCTAGGTAGGTTCGGCCAACATAGTGTAATTTTACAAATTATTTTTCTTTATTTTCTTTCTCATTTTCTTAAGCATTCTTAGGTTACCAAAACACCATTTTAGGTGCCAATTTGCATCCTACATCCTTCAAACATCATTTTGCCTAATAATTTGCTCTAGGTCCAATTCCACAATTTCACACTATCAAATATTTTTCTATTGGTTCTCCAACCTTCCAACCATCACACAACCTATCTAATCATCATTTAACAACACAAGACATCAATCAAACAATTTTAACAACATCAACTCACTTATTTTCCATTATGGCCGAATTCATCATTGATGCACCCCAAAGGATTTTCAATCGAATTCAACTATCACACACCTCATACAATCTCATTATAACATCATACAACTATTCAACAATCCAATTACACAATCCTAACACAATTTCAAAACACAAAGTCATGCTATCATCCAAATTTCCTAAGTTAAAATCACATTTTCATCAAAAAATTTTATTGCATTTGTAGCTCTAACACATCATTCTAAGACATAATCATCTAATACACATTTTCCATTTGAGCTCTCTAACAACACAAATCATCCAAAGCCCCTTTAGGGTTCATGAAAATAAATCATTCAATCCAACCATTAAAAGTGTTGAAACTTACCCACAAATACGTCACAAAGGCTCCTCCAATTGATCCCTAAGCAAAACTTGAGCAACAACAACAAAACCCCAATTTCTCCCCAAATTTGTGGTTGTATTTGCCTCTTTTCTTACAATAGAGAGGGTTTCAAGGGAAACTAATCGGTGGAATGGGTTCGGGTGGTGGTTTCCATCGAATTTTAAGACAAAAATCTCTTTATTCGGTTAAGATTTGATGAAGTTATGGAGGGAAGAATCAAAAACTAAAATGGAACCAAGGGGGGGGGGGGGGGGCTGTCGGTCTTGGAGAGAGATAAGTGAAGGAGAAGATGATGAATAGGACATGTGCTTAGATGTCTTAAGTGGTTTAAGTGAGGTGGGCCTAACCGCCACCTCACGGGATTTCAAACTAACTTGAATTTCCCTCCGATTCCACTAAACGTCCATAAATTCACAACCTATTTAGAAACTCTAATTTTTAACATTAACCATGGTCCTTTAATTACCCTTGATCAGATGAGTCCTGAGTTTTCCGGTCGTTCGGAGAAAATGCAGTTTTAAGCTGTTACGCGCGCCGTAGGCACGCTTCCCCAAACTTACTAATTTCCGTCAAATTTCATCAGAAATCATATTTCCTAGTTCTATAAACCATTTATAACTTGTATTCAAAACCTAGAGCTCAAAACTCAATCAACACGTTTTACGGTGCAATCGTACCGTGATATTTTTACCCGGTAAAAACACTATTCCCTGAATTTTCTGAAACTTGCCTATCCACTCAAATTTTCATTCTGAATCCATTTCCAGGGTTATTTTTATCATCTGAGACCTACTACTCAATTTTACCTTCCTAGGGTTGTGTGTTTGGCTATTTACCATTTTACCCTTTCTTTGTCTTTTTAGCCTAATTTCCAGGATTTCACTAATCCATTCCTTTAATTCTCATTTAATGTATTAATACATGATTTATAAATGTGAGGTGTTATATTGACCCCTCTTTTTTGCAATTTTGTCCGCAAAATTAGCATCGTACCGGTCCACTGACTTGGGACATAGCCGGAGAATCTCGTCTTTCCACTCTCAAGTAGCCTCCTTAGGTGTGCATCTAAACCATTTTACTTTCGTCACAGGCATAACCTCATTTTTGTGGCATCCATCGTTCCCCAATCCTTCACAAACACTTGATAATTTCGGTGATATGACCTCTTAATTCACTATATTTTCAGTTTTTCCATAGGCTACAGTTGCATTTTCGCTAATTTGTAGGTAATAATATAACCAATCTTTTTGCTGTCCCTCCTGTTTCAACAATACCCCAATATACCAGTCATTTCCATTAATATTACTAATCTTACCATTTTGTTGTTGCCTTGGCTTTCACACGAGCACATACCTTCTAATCTCAATGGCACTCTATAGTACCCAATAATCCTCACTCACATTAAATTTCATATTTATATACTTTAGTTTACTTTGTCACGTGTCTCCACATCTTCTTAGAGAATCACAACTATATTTTTCTCTTTGGGATACGAAGCTAACAATCCTCATAACAGTTTATTTTTTCGATTCGCCATTTAAGGCCTTCAACCATAAACTCATTCATGAAACTTTCCACCTACAACGTCATATCAATAATGTTCACCTATTGTTCGTCTATTTATCTAATTAGCCATCTCCAAATCTAACCACAAAATCCATCAATGACTTCCACATCAAAGGTCTTATGCCTAAGATTTTCACCAACTAACCATTTTTACTCATGATTCCGTACCAATATTGTAGATTCAACACATGTCTCATTCATATATACCCCAATTTCCGTATCATTGACATTTAATCATGGATGTTAAACTCAAAAATACTATATCTTAATCTTCACATATAAGTCTCCTCACATTTGCAATTTCCAAACATAATCGTTCTATCACATGGAACTAATTTCACCCTTAAGCAATTTTCTAATATTTTATCAATGCAGTGTATCTCCAAAGGATATATCTCTCACACCTAGCATGTATCACATACCGTGCTCCAAGTCACTCCATCGAGTTATCAACCTTTCTTTAATCACCACAATTTACGTTACTGATCCTTATTAGACATCTCCACTTAACTCCATCACAAATAACTTCTTATGAAAGGACATCAGGCCACCATCTTAACTCCACGTTTTTTCCTCACTAGTCCTCCTAGCAAAACATTTATTCAATTATCAATATTAACAAATTTCTATCCTTTCTCATGGGGCACGAACCCCCCGATCACCTTCACAATTTCCGTGAACCCAAAATCCATGTCACCACACTTGGTACACACACATACACATCCCCTAGTGCTCAAAAATCATACCTCAAAATACCTTCTCATGACGTCTCACATATTATATCCCATTCGACATATTACTGTTCACTTAAAATTACATGATATCACATCTTGCGTTCTTTACACGACACAATCCCTGTTGTGTTTTTACATAAGGCATCTCACCTGTACTAGCAATCACATCGATGCAGGGTACTCCCTTGTATCATATTCCTCATATAACATAATAATAGTCTCTGGGAACATAATCTGCACAGAGATAACAAAAGTCTCCAGGAACATAATCCGCACAGAGATAACAAAAGTCTCCGGGAACATAATTCGCACAGAGATAGCCATACACTCCGGGAAGATAAGCCGCACAGAGATAGTAATATCAAGTCATATAATGTGCACCCAGTACACAGGGGAATTCATATTTATAACATATCCGTATATAACGGCACAACGTGTACCCAGTACACTCCAGATCACACATGGACCCAGTCCAATTGGTGTCTGTACCATATTCGTATATAACGGCCAAATATATTTGGTATATTCACATGGGGCTACCCCCAATAATAATAGTAGTAGTGGTATAATATACACATATTACATATAAGTAAATTCATTATACTTCCTCGTTTGATTCTCCCCACCGCTAGTTTACTTTCATTTTGGTTAACCCTCAGACCTAGTTTATAACAGTCACTATTATAATAATTCATATTCTCTTCATAATTTCGTACATATTTCCTAACTCTTAATAGTTTCTTCTGTCACGTTACCGTTCAAATCCATAGTCCATTATTTCTTGCTCGTCACTCCCCTTGGAGGTTGTAGAATATACATTACGTTTCAAACATCATCACACCGTTTATCAATTCTTCAACATGTTACGAGGAATGCCATCATTTACTGGTTCACGCAATCCGCACGCAGAGGCCATCCAATGAGTTCCACTTCCAACAATGTCCACCTGGGCTTTCAAGAGTCGCACCTCTTAGGATTCAATCCCCAAAGGGAAGCCCAGAACAATTTCACGGTCACAACATCTGCGTACCGGCACTCAGGTCCACTCGAGGTATAGATATATATACTGGCACTTACGCCATCACAAGACCATTGCCCATTTATCCTTTCACGATGTAGACTGACAATTAGTCCATTAAGTATAACCCGCCTATCCTTTACTAATATCCTTTGTCATTTAAGTTCATCCAATGGTATATAAGCTTATTCAATGGCCCGTAGGCCTAGTATGTTCCTAGGCATAAGATCTAATGGTTATTTCCAAGGGTATCCTTTAACTATAGTTCTTCTCTTTGATCAACACTACTTGACAATCCACACAGTGCATTTCTACAGGGAAAGTCCCCTTCCCACTACCAAGAGACCACAACCATATGTATACCTATTATATCACATCATATTATTTTCTCCTAAATCCATCTCAATTATCAAATTATTTCGCAAGCACACTACTTTTAGTAGTATTTATACACACCACTGGGTCCTAATTTCTTGTACCATTCTCATTACTATCTTACCTACGATTATACCATTCAACCGTCCTACCCATTTACTAATGGCAATTCTGCCGATTAGAATCGACATCCATTAACTACTATAGCGCCTTCATTGTACATTAATTATAACATCTCGCAATTATAAATTAAATATTAAAATATTAAATGAGTAATTAAGTGAAGGATTAGTGAAAATCCTAAAGATTAGGCCAAAATACAAAAAAATGGCAAAACGGTAATTAGCCAACACGCAACCCTAGGCAGATAAAAATTGAGTTGAAGACCTCAAATGATAAAAATAATGCCGGAAACGGACTCAGGACGAAAAATCGAGTGGATAGGCAAATTTGGGAAAAATTGATGAATAATGATTTTTTCGGTGTAAAATACTGCGGTATAAGTGTACCGATAAGCGTGAAATTTTTATCAATATTTTTAGGAAACAAAAATATGTCATGAACCAGAAAAATACGTAGATTATGGATTTGTAGTTAAAATCGATGATTGGATTAAGGTTAAATCGCGTGTGGGACTCGCCCCACTCAAATCCACTTAAGTTATCTTCATTTCCCTCACACTCACGGTTTACTCTCTCTTTGCCCTTCTTCTTCACGTGTGTGTGCAGCCCCTCCCACCATTAAAGCACCTTCAAGTTCCTCCATTCATAACTCATCCATTTCTCCACCAAAACCCTTGAAATTTGTGTTGAAATTCATTGGAAAACCCATTCTAAAGCCATTAGTGATACTCCCAAGCCTTGAAATTGCCTCTTTGTGGAATATTTGGCCTAGGGCAGATTCGAAATTTTGGAAAAAAGTGGTGTTCATGGAGTCATTTGGTCTCTCATTGCTTGGAATAAGCCTTGGAGGAGTATCAAGTCTTGGTTGTGAGTATGTTTCCATCCCATTTCCATGGTTTAATTGTAGATTTTATTTATGAACCCTAAACCTTGAATTGTTGATGTGTGATGTTAGAGAGCTCAATTGGGAAAAGTTTGTACATGAAAGTGTCTTAAAATAATGTGTATTAGTGATAAATGCAATGAAAATTTTAAGTGAAAAATATGATTTTGTAACTTAGAATATTTTGAGATGTCATGACTTTGAACATGGAAAATGTGTTAGGATTTTAGTGGTGAGTTATTGGATGATTATATGTTGATATAATGAGATTGTATGAGGTGTGGAATGATAAAAAATTGAGTGAGAATTCTTTGGAATTTCCAAGTTGGCAATTCGGCCATATAAAGAGTTTTAGGAAATTGAGGTTGTTTGCATTGCTTGGTTGATGTTTCAAGTGTTAAATGGTATTCAGATGGGTTGTGAGGTGGTTGGAAAGTGAAAGAATCAATAAAAATATAATTGAGGATGTAAAATGTCATAAAGGATCCTAGAGTGAATTATTAAGCAAAACGATGTTTAAAAGACGTAAAATGGAAAAACGGCACTTGGTATAGCCTCGTAGCAACCTAAGGATGTGTAATTAAATGAGAAAGAAAATTTAGAAAAATAAACTTTGAAATAAGCCTTGTTTGGCCGTGCACTTGGTATCTTCAACAGGAAGGGGTGATTTTGACGTTTTTCGCGTTTTGATAGAATTGCCGTGTACTGACGATTCATACATGGATATGTAGGTTGCTGTACGTCGATTTAAACCCCGAACTGTGAGTCGGTGGATTGCCCTTGGTCCAAGACCAAGTGGATTGAGGTAAGTGGTTGGATCAATGCATGTATAATTGTAAATTGGCATGTGTTGTTTGAGTTTTTGAGTAATTGGGAATGTCCTCTGTGTAGGCATTCTGTTGAGTAACAAGTTTGGGAAATACGCTGCTGTGGAGCTAAGTGAAGGAACATATTGAGGTAACATTTTGGTACTAGGGCTTGTTCCCTTGTGTGTTCCACCATACCCGTTGAGGGTGATGGTAGGAAATGTATATGAGTAGTGTAGAATAACATGAGCATGCATGTAGTATTTATGAGGGTACTTATGTACCGAGTCTCTGACCAGTAGACAGTTAGCCTTCGGGCAGTGCCAACTTCCACTGGATAGGTCTCCGAGAGGGAGTTCCAGTTGACCTAGGGTCGTGGTGTGTGATCCGGATAGAAGCACACTAGGAATGTCTCGGGTGTATATAGATGGAAGGGGTACCTTGGTTGGATGTTCTAGGAACACGCCTTGGATGATACCCATAGGCCTATATATGCCGAGGACGTTGCTTGGTATTGGTAGCTACCATTCTAGCTTCGTCGTATTTTGTATCCCGATATTCCCCAGTTTCTCTAAATCCCTTGCTTTATCCCGTTTTGAAAAGTGGTTATTTTATATTATTTATATGCATCGAAGTGAGCCATTGGGCAGAGTTTTCTCCAGAACCTCTGGGTTACTGAAATATATTCGTATATCTCACCCCATCTTGGGGGTTTTATTTTAGGAGGTAGCAGTAGCAGTGGAGCGGCGGGCAAGAAGCCCGTAGGATGACTAGTTGGAGCACTTTTATTATTTTGCATTTTGGTGGCCACTTGGCCTAGGCTAGACTTAGGGCATGAACATCCTAGATGTATGTAGGATGAGTTTCATAGTCATATTTGCTCATGTCGTTTTGCCTAAGTCTAGTATATATTTCATTTGAAGTTTTATGTTTCAAGTTGTAAATTAAAGTTGTGAATTTGTAAGTTGTAATTTATAGTTGAAGTTGTAACATGTGAGTTAAATGTTGTAATTGTACGATGGATGCATGATGTACTATGATGGAAGGGCTTTAGGCCTATTTTAGGTTATGATTACTTGTATGTTGAGAATTTGCATGAAAATGGACTTTGGTGATTGAAACAAGTTAAGGATTATAAAGTGAGCTATATTGTGTAATAAATATAAACTGAGTTGGGTTGTAACCCAAGACATTGTTGGTCCTTGTGTGTGCCACCCATTGGATTATTAGGTACACTTGAGGTACTAGAGAGCTTATGCAAATTTGGGGATTCTAGGAAAAACAAAGGAAACTCTGGCGAATTTTCTGTAGAATTGGCAGATTTTGGACGAACTTTGGGAGAGCATATCTCCCTCCAAAGAGTTCCGATAGGGATGTTCCATACTCTATTTTGAAGCTTGATATGTCCCCTACATGGTGTTAAAATATTAGAATATTCTGGGCTGTACACAGCCCTGTAGAAGCTTGTGAACATGGACTGTCTAGAACGCACCTATGCAGGGGCTGTTTCTGTCAGTTTTTGGGAATTTTATTCTCCCTTCGTTTCTCAGTCAAATTAAGCGTATGATATATCATATTGAATTTTGTGGTGTCTAGTTTGTGGTGTAAAAATTTGGGAGCAATTGGATGAGTGGATTTTGTGCAGTAATTCGTGGAGTGAGAGACGTTTTGAGCTGTTTTGGGGTTGGTTGGCAGTTTTGCTTGTCCAACTTTAAACGGCGATATCCGGAGCAAACGAGGTCGAAATGACTCGTGTGATGGCTCATTGGAAAGGTATTTAAGTAAGAATAAAGATAACTAAAGATGAAGGTCTGGTTTTGTGCGGTGTGTCCGCAATAAAATAATTACCGATCCATGTTCGGATAGGTAGAAAACGTAAGATTGAGAAATTGGCTAAGTGGGTTCATGGGAACCCCTTAGTGTCTTATAGTAAGTAAAATAAGATATAAAAATAGTTTAATCTAGTATTCCACAAGAGTTTACATTAACCACCTCATTAACCATTCAGTTTACATCAATTCCCTATTTCAGCATATCTCAATTTGACACATCACTAGTATAATCATTCCAAGTGGTCACCTCTCTCAGGTTCAAATTTCAAATATTCGATTTATTCCTCTACATTAACCACCTCATTTCATTCAGTGTACGCCCTCATATCAGGGACTTATAACTTTCTAGTAAAACATCAAAATACTCAAGCTCATACCTAAGCATATTTGTTCATATTTTCCAGTAATTCATCAGGTTCCAAGTCACCCACCTTAATGAAGTCAATTCACCAACTCCACCTGTACATAATTGTTTACTAACACTACACACATATATATAGGAGATTTACAAATACCATATCCATGCTATAAATCCATCTCAATTATATATTTATTATCCACAATACTACAAATTTTGCCTATGATAATACTGTACATACAATAGGTGTGTTTACAATTTTTACTTATGATACAACTTCATAACTTTCACCTAAAATGTCAGACAACACATCTAAGTTTGTTTTTCTTATGTCCCCTAGTATTCATATTTTGCTTACCGCCATCTCTTGTCCATGGAGCAGTCAACACTGCAGCCACAACATCAAGCTAAGGACATACATTCGATGCTCCGGGGTTGCCACGCAGGCCTCTTATGATGACCACACATGCAACACAAAGGAATGAGTTGATCAGACCCACACTAAGGAATCACATATGCAACAATCGTTAAGAGTCTACATACAACTATACAGCACCTAACACAATCATACAAAATCAGAGTTCTCTAGCAAAACTGCTCTGATACCATAAAATATAATAACCCGTTGTACACCGGTATTGTTAACATTAATTATGATATTAAGCGCAGTTACAATCACATCAGTTCATTTATAAAAATGCGAGTAAATTTTTTCTGTTTATTACGCGAGCGTTTAAAACAATAAAAAGCGTAATAAATAAAAGTTGTGTCTGTAACTGTAAACTCTTTGCGGAATAATTATTTATACTACTTTTATAACTTATTTTACATCTCTCAAGTCACTAAGGGGTTCCCATAAATCCACTTAGCCAAAATCTCACTTTTACGTTTTCTACCTATCCGAACATGGTTCGGTCTTTAATTTTCTGCGGACAAACCGCATATAACAAGTCTCCCATCTTTTAATATGTTATTCTAGACTCAATTACCTTTCTATAAAGCTATCACACGAGTCAAAAAGTTCTCGTTTGCTCCGCATATCGCCGCTTGAAGTTGGAAAATCAAAGGGTCTCAACCAAGGCGTGTTCCCAGAACATCAAACCAGGGCACCTTCCATCCAATACCACCCGAGACATCCTAGTGTGCTCCTATTCGGATCACACACCACGACCCCAGGTTAACTGGAACTCCCTCTCGGAGACATATCCAGTGGTAGTCCGTAACGCCCGAAGGCAATACGTTTGCTGGCCAGAGACACGGTACATCCTATGTACCAACACACATACTATACGCATGAACATGTTATCCAACATTACTTACATACACTTCCTACCATCACCCTCAACGGGCATGGTGAAACACACAAAGGGATCAAGCCCCTGTAGCAAGAGGTTACCTGTATAATACTCTCCACGTAGCTCCAATGCAATATATATTCCGAGCTCGTTACACAACGGAAATTCCTACACAGAGGACATTTTCAATCAACTCCCATTCAACAATTTCATGCCAATTCTCAAGCATAAATGCATAATTTAAAATACTCACCACAATCCCTTTGGTCCGGGACCAACGGCAACCCACCGAGCTCATGATTCGGGGTTCAAATCCTCGTACGGCAACCTACAATGACCATGTATAGATCATCAACACACGAAAATTCTGTCAAAATCAAAAAACGTCAAAATCCTCCCCTACACCAAGGTAGGTTCGGCCAACATAGTGTAATTTTACAAATTATTTTTCTTTATTTTCTTTCTCATTTTCTTAAGCATTTTTAGGTTACCAAAACACCATTTTAGGTGCCAATTTGCATCCTACATCTTTCAAACATCATTTTGCCTAATAATTTGCTCTAGGTCCAATTCCAGAATTTCACACTATCAAATATTTTTCTATTGGTTCTCCAACCTTCAAACCATCACACAATCCATCTAATCATCATTTAACAACACTAGGTGTAACACCCTCCCTTGTATGCATCCAAGAGAGTTGTTTGCTAAGCGGAATTAGAGATCTTTCGTCATATTTTAACTTCTAAAAATCATTTTGGTGTTGCTAATTGAAGCTTATAATTGAAATCAAGTTCCTTACACAAATCAGAGTATGCTTTCAAAATTTCTTGAGTTGCTGAAAATATTATTTTTCTGGCAGACCTTGCTGTCTTTAAAAATTCGTATAAAATAAAGTTTTCAAAATTCCATTGTAACGTTTTTATAATAAAAAACTAGACACGTGGGGCTTCGCGTGCATATAGAATAATAATAAATCGGAGGTCGTTTGCCCCTCGAAACAGAACTCGCAAAGTGCTCGCAAGGCTGTTTGAAAATCAGCACTTTAAATAAAACGTCAGAATTTCTTTTCACAAAACGTTTTTAGAGATTTTCCAAAATACTTGCTGATCATAAAAGTCTTAGAACAGCAGTAAAATCATAGTGTCAACAGTAATCCAAATTTCCAGTATGCCAAATAAAATACAGTCATCCACCAAATAAGACAGTAACAACAACAAGTTCAAACAACAGAATTTAACAGCAAAGATCCAAATAATCCATGTCCTCATATGCTTTTGCGTCCTCCTGCCATTTTATAAAAATAGCAGCCACAAAGGGGTGAGAAAAATCCCAGTAGTGTGGCAATAAAACTAATAATGCAACAGTATTAAACTAGGAACAAAATTATTAAACAGTCGCATCAACATTAACTTCTTTTCCGTATAAAAATAATCATAGTATCATGGTGCGTATATAACGCCATCATTACGCTCATAGCACCTTCGTGCGCGTACTAAAATTTAATAGTGCGTATATAACGCCTTCATTGCGCTCATAGCACCGTCGTGTGCGCACCATCACAGTGGATATTCCGTAATGGCTGCCATAAAGGTGAATTCCAACTGTGGACCTATGCGGACTGAAGCCAAGTGTCCCCTTCCCTGGTACCGAGGTATGCCTATATGATGCGTGCTCAATCGTATGCATATTTATATAGATATTATTACTAGCCAATGCAACATGAAATTTATGCACGTATGCCATGCTATGCTGTCACGCACAAAACAGAAAAACAGATGCGGTATGATGTAAAGTGCATGCTTATATCATCATCATCATAACATATACTTCATGTACTTTTGATGCCATACTGCCACGCCATCATTTCTTTTCATAACAGAGTTACCATCATAACATTTCCATAGGCAGAATACTTTCATCATAAATAGCAGGATAATCATTAGGCACATGTGAGCAACAATTCACAACTTCATACACTAGTTAATAGTCACATTAGGTAATACCACCTAACACATACCTCGTATGCCCAACCATTCATCAAACAGTAGCAACTCAGTCGACATTAAAAGGTCATGTGCACCTAATCAAGCAAGAAAAGCCAAACAAAATTTTATCGTTGGTTCTCATAATTTACAATTAATTTCTATGCTTTCAACTCCCATGAATTCAATCGATTTATCATTCCTCGAGTGTTAATTAATTTCTCCCTTAGATTCAGCTTTCCTAATTGTTCTTAGTTGACAAATCCCAATATATACCACACATGCATGCTCGGTTTTCCATCCTCTTTAGATGCTTATGATTTCTCTTTAGCAAGGCATTAACTTCATCACTAGTACATGAGCTAATAAATTATTTATCATGCTGTCTTTAAGAGTTATAACACCTACAAGACTTGAATCAAATCTGGTTTCAAGGTTCTTGCACTAATTTAATTATTTGGCTTAGAGTTTGTTTCATCAATAGATAATAAGTGACATAATCAAGCTCTTCCATGCAAGTAGGTTCGGTTTCTTGTCCAATAATTAGGTGCCACCCATTTATTATTTAAATGACCTTGTTTACAAGAATTAAGGGTGTGCTATAGAAGCTAAGAGCATGTTGTTTTCAACAATTAACACATGTAATCCTTAACACATTTTTCTATTCCAAGGTGTAGCTCAACAAAATAAAGAGAAACTATTTCCCAAACCCCTAAATCGGATTCTTAAGCATGAACAAAATTTTCTAATAGGCTGCCTTCAACAATTTGTCACACATATAAGACTCACTTAATTTTTCTAGCATGGAGCTTATAAATTTAATCATTTCACCTAGCATGTCCTACATGATTTTAGAGAGCATTAATAAGACTTAAGAATGCTGCCTACATGCATCCAACATATGCAAGGCTATGTACATAATTTTAGTCTAAGGGAGTAATCTCATCATTGATGGGCCATACCCCAAATCCCAAGCACAATTTCTTAAGACAAGACAGTATCAAGGTTCAAGGTTTAATCGGCTATACAACATGAGGAAGTAAATGACCAAAATGTATAGCTCCTTAATCATACAAATCAGCGGTCCAAAATAAAACCAAGGGAAGAAATTATATCCATTTACGTATACCCTTTTCATGAAATAGGTGACTGAAACAAAAGGGGAGAAAAGAGGGGCTTAAACTCAGATTTATCATCTCTCAATTTCTAGTTTTCTAACCAAGTCATTATGCTTCAAAGTTAAGGGCTTTCTGTCTTAATTTATTCTAACAATTACTCTTAATTGAAAACATCTCAAGGTCCATAAGGTATACTGATTCGGTTTTATGACAATTACTCCAAGAATTCTATTTTTCTATAACCTAACACTCCTTATGTCACTTAAGCATGATTATAACATTATTAGCATGCTGTCCTTGTACACTAATACATACCAAGACATATACACCATGCTAATTTAACCAAACAGGCCCTAGAACATACGATGACCGAACCACAAAGAGAAATAAATGATAGAAATTTGTCTTCTCTTTAGCACACAACAGAACCGAACAAAAGGGTTAGAGGAGGGTTAATTTTTGTTTGTACCTTCTTGTACGTTTCCATCCTGCTCTTCACTCAGGCCACGAGCATCAACCAAAAGTGCAGCTCCCTCCTAGTCCCGATGTACTTGCGTGTGATGAAGGATGAGTCAGAATTCGAGGGTGCTGGTCTTTCTTGTTAGAAATCTATTTGGTCGTTGCATGCAGGGGATTTTCATTAAGGATTAGAAGAAGTGTTTTGCGTGCAAATGGTTCTCCTCATCAAACCGGAAGCGAGGGTCGAACAAGAGAATAGAGAATTAAAACGGACAAGAGAAAAGTGAACTTCCTACCCCTCTTTGCATCTAAAAATTGACCGACAAGGAAGTATGTTGTGCTTTCCTTTATTGTTTCCATTCAGCCGAAACATGCAGAGGGAAAGATAGGAACTTGGATGGTCTTTTACGTCTAAGGTGATTCACGATTTTGGGAGAAATAATTTAGAAGGAAATACCAGCAATGTTTGTGATCCCTTCTATGTGGTAAGGACAAGCTACAGGTGGTTTGAGTTAAGAGTATCCAATCTGTTTTCCTTGGGCAGTTCTTTACTGTACGTTTAAGAAGTTAGAGAACAAGGATTATGGCTGAGCTTAATAAAATAGAGGTAAGGTCAGCTCATGGCTCTTCCAATTAGCGCATGGAGGGGAAATGTGTTGGCCAAAATACGATCCAAAGATGCAAGAAGGAAAGGAACAAAACAATAAAATAATAAGTTAGCTTTTGGCCCTTATTGGGCGCTAGGGAGGTGAGGGCTTGTATTCAAAACCTAGAGCTCAAAACTCAATCAGCACGTTTTACGGCGCAATCGTATCGCGATATACCCGGTAAAAACACTATTCACTGAATTTTCTGAAACTTGCCTATCCACTCAATTTTTCGTTCTGAATCCATTTCCAGGGTTATTTTAATCATCTGAGACCTACTACTGAATTTTACCTTCCTAGAGTTGTGTGTTTGGCTATTTACCGTTTTACCATTTCTTTGTCTTTTAGCCTAATTTCCAGGATTTTCACTAATCCATTCCTTTAATTCTCATTTAATCTATTAATACATGATTTGTAAATGTGAGGTGTTATAGGATGGCTTACGGAACACTGCACAATTCAACCTATGTGTGCTTTAATATGCATGTCATGTGTTTGTAATATTTTCTAAGTGAAAATACATGAAATTGAGATGACAAATTGATGGTTTAAGTGATTAAAAAGATTGTTTGTTTTAAGATTTCCATGAAACTTGATTAGGGAAGGTTCAGCCCATGATGGTATAAGGTTTAGGAAAGTGATTTTATAAGGCTAAGAAAATGTTTTGATCAGTTAATGAAGTATTAGATTTGATTAATTCAATGTTCATTGTGAGAAGTTGAATAAATTCATATGTTGCTATCTTTAAGATATTTTAGCCATTGGGTTTTAAATAGGAGTTTGAGATTACTCTAACGATTTGTCATGAAGATTAAAGTATGTTAAATTATATGTAGATGAGAGAACAAAGTTTAAATTGGTTGGACAATTTAGTGTAAAAACGTATGGAAGTAGAGTTGATGGTTCTGTTAGAATTTTACGTAGTAGTGAGTTCGGTTTTAGAAAAACCATATCTCACTCATTTCTTAACCAAATGAAGTGTGTGAGGTACCAAACTGAAGCCTAAAACGTCTAGTTTCTTGTCCTAAAATATGAGAATTTTATGAGCTCACATTACAGTTTTCAAAAAGAATTAGTGGCATTGTTTGTTGTTATTTCAGTTTTACAACAAGAATAGTGAGTTTGCAAAATTCATATCTCCTTTGTTACTTAACAAAACAGGACGATTCTTGTGTCAAATTAAAGCTTAAGATGTCTAGTATTTATCATAAAAGTTACAGAATACACTGGATAGTAGATCGTTCCAGAATAAACAATCAGTCTGCTACCCTGTTCTAGTGACGTTAGGTTTTCAGTTTACTACTTACGACGGACATATCAATAAAGAGTTTAAGTTTCAATAAAGTTAAGTAATGAATTATGAAATTAATGAAAATGATGTAAATTGTATGGGTTGTAAGAGCTCCAAGGCATTGTTGGTTCTTGTGAGTCACCCTTGTCTATTAGGTACCATTTGAGACTTTAGAACACACTCTTGATAAAGTGTGATATGTTAAACAAACAAAGGAGGTGTCATCAATATTTATAATAAATGACTATTTTTTAGGTTTACTTTGGGAGAGCATATCGCCTTTCACAGCGGTCCAATAAGAACGTACCATACATAATTTTGAATCTTGAGATGTCAGCTATATTGTGTCAAAATTTGGTAGCATTTGAATTTGCGTAGCGACCTGTAGGTTCGATTGAGTGAGAACTGCCCATGGAGTCCCTGCACAGGGGCTGTGCAGGTTTATGTTTTCCACAAATTATTTCTCCCTCAATTCTTACTCATATTAGGCTCATGATATGTAAAATTAAAGCTCAAGGTGTCTAGTATGCTGTATAAAAATTTGAGAGAAATTAGTTGAGTGGTTTGTCTAGAATCGCATAAATGGTGAGGGATTTTTGTGCCCCGTTTTGGGTTGGCTGACAGTTTTACTTGTCCAACTCCAAACGATGATATCCAGAGCTAGAGAAATATTTATGAGGCATGTGATACCTTGTTGGAAAGATAATTGAGTCTAGAATAGCATATTAAAAGATAAGAAGCTTATAGTTTGGGAATTTCTCACAGTGTCCAGAAGATTGAAACATGTTCAGTTATGGAAAAACCGTAAAAGTGAGATTTAGGCTAAGTGGATTTATGGGAACCCCTTAGTGGCTTAAAATAAATAATGTACGATAGTTAGGCAAAATGGCGTATCGAGAGACTCCATTCATCTTCAAGGTGTCACAGTAGAGCAAATTTTTTTCAAGATGACTGTAGGGGTCTTCTGTGCTTCCTCCAGCGAATTGATCTTTTTGAATCAGTTGTGACAATGTTGACTTTAGCTCGAAGTTGTTAGCATCCACGGTTGGTCTAACAATGCTTTCCGTCTGCGGAACTCAGGATGGCGTCAAGTAATCTCCCAAAGTTCTGAAAGGATTCTGAATTACGTTGTTGTTAGCCATCGTTTCTTTTTTTAGTTTCGTCGAGCTTGAAGCTTTTGCTTATTTTTCTTTTATTTCTTTTGCGTTTTTCTGAGTTTTCTGAATGTCTTTTCTATCTCAGGATCAAACTACAAGGATCGTGGGTTAACAGTACCTCGCATAAACTACGAGTAAAAGATTATGCAGAAAAACAGAAAATGTAGAAAACAGAAAATAGAAAATTTGAGCAGAAAATACTGAATGTAGAATATGCAAAAACTTATGCAGAAAAATTAATGCAGAAACTATTATTATTTTTTTCAAAAAAAATAAAATAAAAATAAAATAAAAAATTAAGAGTAAATACCCTTTTTGGTCCCTAACAAAAAACACGCTCCCCACTTTAATCCCTCACAAAAAAAAATTAGTCAGTTGGCTTACTTTCTTGAGAAGACTCCTCATTGTGTTCTTCTTTACCTTTCTTTTCACCAATATAGTAGACTTGATCTTCCGGTTGAGCTACATATGAGGGGATTTCTTTGTCAAAGAACTTGAATACTGTTTGCTCTCTATCTACCCGTAAGATTAGCTCACCTTTATGTACATCAATCAGTGCTCCTGAAGTTTCCAAGAAGGGTCTTCCGAAAATCATAGGAATAGTGGCATCCTTTTCAATGTCAAGGATGACAAAATCAACATGAATGATGGACTTGTCAACCTTAACCAATATATCTTCAATGATGTCGTAAGCTTGCTTTGAAGAGCGGTCAGCCAGTTGCACTATTGTTCTTGTGGGCTTCACTTCAGTAATCCCTAACTTCTTCATCATGGAGAATGGCATGACGTTGATGCTAGCTCCAAGATCACATAAAACATCATCCACTTGCACTTTGCCTATAGTGCATGGAATGCTGAAGCTCCCTGGATTCTTGACTTTGGTAGGTAACTTCTTTTGGATGATAGCATTACATTCTTCTATCAGATTTACCGTCTCACATTCTTGTAACTTACGCTTCCTTGATAATAGATCCTTCATGAACATTGCATAGTTGGGCATGTTCTATAAAGCTTCGGCAAAAGGAATGTTGATCTGCAACCTCCTGAATATGTCTAGAAACTTTGAATACTGCTGCTTCTGAATCTCTTTCTTTAATCTCTGAGGATAGGGGATTCGAGCATATGGGGAGAGATCCAAAGGCTTGTCTTTCCTTTCTAAAGCTTTCTTCTTCTCCCACTTGAATAGTTTCTGTTTGACCTTTTCAAGATTGGTCTTGTCAACTTCAACAGTATCCTTTGCATTTTCTTTATTCTCTTCTTCAACTGATGCCTCCAAATTTCTCTTCTTTTCTTCAGGTTGCTTCTCTATAGGCTGAATCATTGTCTCACATTTTGTGGTATTTGCATTGCAGTGTTCTCTAGGATTAATGACAGTGTTTCCCGGGAAGGTACCCTTAGCTCGCTTAGTAAATTGCCTTAACAACTGGCCAATCTGAGTTTCTAGATTTAATATAGAAGCTTCTTGGTTTCAGATTGCTGATCTAGTCTCTTGCATGAAGGCAGATGTTTCCTCTCTGAAAGCATTTGCACCTTGTATGTAATCAGAAGTGGTCTTGCATAACTGTGCAAAATCTTTCTCCCACTCAGAAGTGTTACTTTGTTGTGGGGTATGTGGTTGCACTGGAAGGGGAGGATTGAGCTGATGGTTGGATTTGTAACTCAACCCCGGATGTTGATTCTGATTCTTCCACCCTTGATTGTATTCATTCCCATACTGGTTCCTCCCTGGATCATTTTGGTTCTTCTGATCATACCAGAGTTCGTTTACTTCAGCAGTTTCAGGTGCTCTTATGAATTCACAGTCTTCAGTTGCATGAGTACCTGCACAAATACCACAAGTAATTCGAGAATTATTAACAGAAGAAATTTGATAATTAACAAATTGCTTTGTAAGAGCATCTAATTGTGCTTGTTGTTTCTTATTTATTTGCAATATTTGTTCATTCTGGGCCAATATTGCATTATAGCCATCAAGCTTCATGATCCCTACTCTTCTGCTTGGGACTGGAGCAATATCGAACTCCTGAGAGGCTAAAGATTGCAACAATTCCAGTGCTTCCTCTGGAGTTTCTGTTTTCAGTGATCCTCTTGCTGCAACATTCACCAAAGTTCTTGTGCTTGGCGTCATTCCTTGGAAGAAGATTCGTCCTTTCTCCCAAGCTTTCATGCTATGTTGGGGACACTTTTGGAGCAATCCTTTGAATCTTTCCTATGCTTCGTACAAGGATTCACTTTATTTTTGTTCAAAAGCACTAATTTCTGCTTTGAGCCTTGCAATCTTTGAAGCTGAGGAGAATCTGGCCAAGAACTTGGTCGCCAAATCATCCCAGTTGGTGATGCTTCCTTGAGGCAGTGACCGCAACCACCCTCTTGCTTCTTCCTTCATTGAACATGGGAAGAGTCTGAGCAAAATGGCATCCCGAGAGACTCCATTCATCTTCAAGGTGTCACTGTAGAGTAGAAAATTTTCAAGATGACTGTAGGTGTCTTCTGTGCTTCCTCCAGCGAAACTGATCTTTTTGAATCAGTTGTAACAGTGCTGGCTTGAGCTCGAAGTTGTTAGCATCCACGGTTGTTCTAACAATGCTTGCCGTCTGTGGAACTCGGGCTGGCGTCATGTAATCTCCCAAAGTTCTGGGAGGATTCTGAATTGCGTTGTTGTTAGCTATCGTTTCTTCCTTTGGTTCCATCGAGCTTGAAGCTTTTGCTTATTTTGCTTTTCTTCCTTTTGCGCTTTTTTTGAGTTTTCTGAATGTCTTTTCTATCTCAGGATCAAACTGCAAGGATCATGGGTTAACAGTACCTCGCATAAACTAAGAGTAAAAGATTATGCAGAATAACAGAAAATGTAGAAAACATAAAACAAAATATTTAAGCAGAAAATACTGAATGCATAAATGCAAAAACTTAAGCAGAAAAATTAATGCAGAAACTATTATTAATATTTTTTTCAAAATAAAAATAAAATAAAATAAAATAAAAAATTAAGAGTAAATACCATTTTTGGTCCCTAACAAAAAACACGCTCCCCACTTTAGTCCCTCACAAAAAAAAATTAGTCGGTTGGTCCCTAACAAATTCAAAGTGGATCCATTTTAATCGTTTTGAGGGACTAATGTGGGTCTTTTTTGAATTTGTGAGGGACCATGATTTCAACTAAATGGGTCCACTTTGAATTTGTTAGGGACCTCGAGACTAATTTTTTTTGTATGGGCACCGTGTTTTTTGTTAGGGACCAAAAAAGGTATTTAAAAAAAATTAAAATAAAATAAAATAAAAATTTAAATTTAAATTTAAATTTAAATTTTTAAAAAAAATTAGAAATAAAAATAAGAATAATATATATATATATATATATATATATATATATATATATATAAATTCAGAAAATTTAAATTGTAGAAAAATAAAAAGTCCAATCTAAAAGGCCTTTAGCTATTTCTAATATTGAAAGATCCAATCCCCGGCAACGGCGCCAAAAACTTGTTGCGACTTTAGCAAGTGCACCGGTCGTAAAAGTAATAAAGTGTACTAAGTACGAGATCGTTCCCACGAGGATTGAGTTTTCAAGCACTAGTTCGCTAAAAACGATTTAGTTGGACAATCAAGAATTGGATTTGAGAGAATTGAATTTGAAACAAGCAATAACATGCAATTTAAAAATTCTGAATTAAAAAGACAATTGAAAAAGATGATGATTGATTAAGAATTAAAAACAAGCGTTGTTAGGGTGTTGACTTCCCCCAATCTCCTCTGTATGCTATGAATTAAACTGTCAAGAATCTGCTCTTAATATAATGCCAATCAATTTTTTCTAAAGTTAATTAGGGCTCAATTCCTTGTTACCCTAAATCTATGTGATCTTGAAAGAACTCTAGTTCCTCGATTATTCCCCAAGAAAACATGCATTAAGATCAAGAATTTAAAGATTGCATAATTGCCTTATATATATCCCTAGATCAGAAGGATTATGATAAATTTACCAAGTCAAGGTTCATGCACCATGATCCCTATTGTCATATAATTCCCCTAAATCATTCTATAAGGATCAAACTCATAGAAAGCATTAAAGACGGATAAATTTATTCAATTATAAAAAGAGAAGAATTTAGAGACAATTTAATTCAAAGCATGATTCAATTGGATTCCATCTACCCCTATCTACATAAAAATCTAGCCTAGCATACTGAATTCAAAAGCAATAATAAAGAAAATAGAACCCCAAGCCTCCATTGGTGTGATGTTGACTTGGTTCCTCAGTGCTCCAACGTTCCGCAGCAGGATTCCTCCTTGTGCTTCAGATGCCTCTCCGTTCTTGAATTCCCCTTCAATTGGTCCCAAGGCCCTTTATTTATAGAGGAGAACATATCTTTTTAATTTCCATTCAAATCTTCGTGAAATCTTGTTCACATCTTGATTAAGATATACGATCTTCCTTGGGCCTGAAATTTTACGCGTCATAGCGTTTTAGCGCCCCTTAGTGTATTCTTGTATGCCTTAGGGTGTTTTAATGCTCATATGGGCGCTAAAACGCTCTCTTCGAAAGGAACTTTGTGTTGTCAAGGCGTTTTAATGCTCTATTGGGCGCTAAAATGCTCTCCTCTAGTGGATTTTTGCTATTTTGCTTCTTTAGAACATTTTAGCGCTCTTTGGGCGCTAAAACGCTCTCCATCAGCTTGTGAATTGCTTGTAACTTGCTTTGTTTGGACTTCCTTGGGTATTGAAACATCTCTTTTCGTTCCTTTGCTCCATTAAGCATTCTTTTATGTCAAAATACCTTCAAAATAGGCAAGATTACAACATGTTAGCTAAAAATTCCAAACTTTATGATTTTATAATGTAAAGCCCTAATTTCCATGCAATTCACTATGTAATTCTTGTATAAATTAGCCTTAAAACATGGTAAACCAAAGGTTTATCATGCAAAAACATATATATATATCATGCATGTTTGCTAACAAGTTTATTGGCCAGAGAACAGTATGATTTACACAAGTTTGCTACATACATAAGAAGTATAATGCTCTTGCCTTATACCCACACTAAGGGAATACAGTCTTGTGTAGCTCCACACTACACTCATGTATTAGCCATCTTGTGTGTAATACACAACATAACAAACATATATAAGAGTGCATCATTTCATCATCTCAAATAACAGATAAGCACATATACCATATAAAACTACCATCCTCCTCTTGGAGTATAGTGGAACAAATGGGGATTAACCCTGAGAAAATGAAACTTACCTTATCTGCAACATACTCCAATGAACTCTCAGCATCCAAAAGACCATAATCATAGGCCCACACAAAATCACAACCTATTTCAAGATATAAAGGCAATTAATAAATATACTTCTTTAGGACATTCTTTTATATAGTCTTTTACAAAGCCATTCTTTACGTAGGGACACCAACTCAAGGTGAGAGAAACTAAGTCCACTCCCTAAGGTCCCTTAACCTTAGAACATCACTTACAAGTACAATAGAGTCTATAATTCATTTCCTTGAAGAACATTCCAAAGAAATCAACTCTATTATGAATAAGACAACAAACTTCGCTTACCGTTTTTAAAACTGCAATTGCAAATATGTACAATTTTTTTGATATTTTAATATGTTAAACTAGACATTCTAAGCTTTCCAACAACATATTATATATCTCATTTGGAGTTGTATAACTCCGGTTATGTTTTTCACAAAGTGACTGCTGCAAACTAAATTTTCAGCAACCAAGTCCTGACTTCAAAATGACACTACGATCAAACCATTTATCCAATGGCAACAAAATTTTATAGAGTTGTATTCCTATGTGTTATATTCACATAGGTCTAAACGAAACTCGATTTGGAGCTCTGTAGCTTAAGATATCAAATATT
This sequence comes from Gastrolobium bilobum, assembly GCF_033153095.1. NCBI lineage: Eukaryota > Viridiplantae > Streptophyta > Magnoliopsida > Fabales > Fabaceae > Gastrolobium > Gastrolobium bilobum. The sequence goes on along the minus strand of NW_026898314.1, from coordinate 17,054 downwards.
TACAAAAATTGGTGTACTGCCATCAAAGATATCAAATATCCCACTATTCATATCTGGATATTTGTCATATAACAGCTATTTTTTGTCCAAAACATCATTTTTCATGATTTAATCAAACAAGGTTCCATTTTTAACATATACAGAAGTTCAAGCTACCCATTTTAAGCATGTTTACGCTAGCGGTCATCTTGGTTACTCATTTTTCTCATTTAACATGTCCAAGACTCATTCTTTTTCATAAAATCTAAGAGAGAAAGGGTGAGGCATATACCAAGGGCTTCAAAAATAGCTAAAAGAGTGATATTTCTTGCTTCTAGTCCACTTTAGTCCTCTGCCATACTAAGAGCATGAAAATGGATTGGTGAAGATGAGTTCTTTCACTACAAGGAGGCTCCTTGATAATCTAATCTCCCAAAACAAAGAGGAAGTGCTCCAACACTCACAAGGTAGCACCTTGAACCTTTCAAGAATGAGTTTCTATCCTACAAGTTGCTTGCTTTCAAGTGTTTGGGATTATCAAAGTGAGAGGAGATGAACAAAGGTGAAGTCTTGCTTGGTTTCCATGGAGGAACTCAAGCTTATTTGGAGAGGAAGAGAAGAGAGAAAACCTAAGTGTTGGAAGAAGGCAGGTTTCAAAATTAACCTAGGGTTTAGTGCCACTTGACTATTTATATAAGTGCTTCCACTTAGCTAACATTATTAGTTTAATTAGTTTCACTCTTCGTTTAACTCTAAATGTTTATATTCTTAACCTAGACATTTTTCTAAATATTATAATATTTTTATAATAATTTTCTAAGACACTTTACTGGTACGTGTTTTATACAGCGAAATAGCCAGTATTAGTTCTGGCATTACTGCTTATTACTTTTATACCAAAATTGATATTCTTAACCTAAATATTTTTCTAGGAATATTAATATTTTTATCACTATTTTTCAAGTTACTTCACTGATATCCATTTATACCGTGAAATACCCGGTGTTTGCACTTTTCTTTTGAAAAGTGACTTAATATTAACTTTTATAATCTTTCTATAATTGTCTAGAGTCAATTATAGAATTATTTCCTAACTCATAATTAAAATGTTTAAATTTCTAATTTAATGGTGTGGGATCTTACAAGTCAAATAATAAATTGGTGATACAAGTTGAGTGTATCTCTATAAAGGATAGCTCTAGTGGAATCGTTGATATTAAATATTATCATGAACGCATCTGATCTTCGGTTGGTTCAGATTACTCTATAAAATAGAAATATATAATATTTTCATGTGTTTTGATGGTTGTGATTTCTAGTATTTCTGATTAAAGTGAATTATTGAATTATTTGATTAGTGTCAATTTCTAATCATTTTGGTTTATGAGGATTGTTTATTGTTGATAATTTTGATAAGAGTTTCTCAAATAATATCAAATGATTGATTAAATAATAAAAGTAAGTAAGTAAAATATTAGATAAAGAAAGTAAAATATTTTGTATGTGAATACGACTGTTTGATGGTGTAAAATATTTATCTGTATTATCAAAGAGACTATCTAGTGTTGTCTATGTTCTATATTTTACATATAATGCAGGATGTGAACTCGTGGGTGGAGATTTCTCCATAAACCCCGAGCTTATTGAGATTTATTCCCACCCCGCGTTATGGGGACATATTTTAGGTACTTCTGATGTTGGAGATAGGTCCCTTGGTAAGAGGCCAACACGAGGAGATTAGGGCTCTGCATGTAGAGGATAAAGAAACAGTTACATGTTGCATAAAATTTTTGTCTATATGTTTTGATGACTATTTGTATTCATGTTTTGTAATTATCAGACAAATGTATATATGTAAATATTCTTTTTGAAAGGCCTATGTTGCCTATGTGAATATTTATAGAAGTGTGATAGAGATATGTATTTGTATATACATATTTATGTACTAGGTCAATGAAATGGCACAGAGCCATCTTGTGGTAGTTTGAATGGAATGAGTATTGTGTCTACCGGGTGTTAATTGTTATGTGGGAATTGATCCCTAGAACTGTCCCATAAACAACGAAGACACTGTCAAAATTTATAGAAAATGTAGCTGAATTACCTATGACTTTGATGAGTCATAGCTCACTCAAGTCTTAGTCAAATTGTAACACCCCGTAGTACTGCGGTTGTTAACATACATGATATTTAGCGTACACAGCGGAAGACTTTATTTTATTAAATATGAAATCGTTTTATAAAAATACGAGTAAACTTTTGCCAAAGCATTTTCTAAAAATATTTCGAAAAGCGTTCACATGATATATTACATTAGTGTAATTTAACATCGTGATCTACTAACTAAGTCCCATGAGCCATTACTAGTGGCCATTCACCAACCGGATATGACAACTGTAACAGCCCGTTGTACACCGATATTGTTAACATTAATTATGATATTAAGCGCAGTTACAATCACAACAATTCATTTATAAAAATGCGAATAAACTTTTTCCGATTATTACGCGAGAATTTAACACATAAAAAGCGTAATAATTAAAAGCTGTGACCGTAACCGTGAACTCTTGCGGAAGAATTATTTAAACTATTTTTATAACTTACATTACTTATCATAAGTTACTAAGGGGTTCCCATAAACCCACTTAGCCAATTTCCAATCTTTACGTTTTTACCAATTCGGACATGTTTCACTCTTAATTTTTCTGCGACCACACTGTTCGTAACCAAACTCTCTTCTCAGATTATATCTTTGTCTTACTTAATTCCCTTTTCAACAAGCTATCATACGCTCAATTTGGAGCTCATTTGCTCCGGTTATCGCCGTTAGAAGTTGGATAAGCAAATAGCCAAACAACCCCAAAAACAGCCCCAAACCACACACATTACTCGAATTACTGCACCCCATCCACTCATCCATTTGCTCTCCAATTTTTATCCTACAAACTAGACATCTCAAAATTCATTTTGATATATCACACACTTCATTTGACTGAGAAACGAAGCGGGAATTAATTTCCCAAATCCGGTCCAGAATCTGCCCCAGGTGCAGTGGCACATGAGCAGTCCGTGTTTCTCCATATTTTCAGGCCGAAGATCAACCCATATTTTCCTCAAATTTTGACACAAGGTAGAGGACATCTCAACCTTCAAAATGGCGTATGGCACGTCCCTATTGGACCTCTATGGAGGGAGATATGCTCTCCCGAAGTTCGCCTAAAATCTGTCAATTCTACAGAAAATTCGCCAGAGTTTCCTTTGTTTTTCCAATAATTCCAAATTTGTAAAAATCATTTAAACCTCAAATGTACCTAATAATCACATGATAATACAGTAATAATCCAATGAGTGGTACACACAAGGACCAAAAACGCCTTGGGGCACTTACAACCCAATCCAGTTTATAGTTATTAGGCATATAGTTCATATTAATCATCCTTAAGTAGTTGCAATCACGAATACCTTTTTCATGCATATTTTCATCATACATGTAATCATACCCTAAAATAGGCCTAAGGCTCTTCCATCATAAATAGTCATGCATCAATACGATTACAATATTGCTTTACATCTTACAACTTGAAACTTAAACTTCAACTTACATTCTTCCAATATTATAACTTAACTTCAAATGACAACATAACCAAATACATAACTACTAGACTTAGGCAAAATGGCATGAACAAATATGCTAATGAAGCTCATCCCACATACATAAGAGATGTTCATGCCCTAAGTCTAGCCTAGGCCACACGGCCAACAAAATGCAAAATATGAAGCACTCCACTGCTCACTCCGCGGGCCTCTTGCCCGCTGCTCCGGCTCCACTGCTACCTCCTGCAATAAATGCCCCGAGACAGGGTGAGATATACGAATATATCTCAGTAACCAAGAGGTTCTGGAGAAAACTCCACCCAATGGTTCACTTCGATGCATATCAATAGAATAAAACAACCACTTTGAAAACGGGATAAAGCAAGGGATTTAGAGAAATGGGGAATATAAAGATACAAACTACGACGATACGGGATGGTAACTCCAATTCCATATACGCCCTGGGCATATATAAGCCTATGGGTATCATCCAAGGTGTGTTCACAGAAACCACAACCATGATGCCCAAACCATCCAAAATGCCAAAGACATTCCTAGTGTGCTCCTACCCGGATCACACACCATGACACGCAGTCAACTGGAACTCCCTCCTAGAGACCTATCCAGGGGAAGTCCAAAACTGCCCGAAGGCTAATAAAACTGTCTACTGGCCAGAGACTCGGTACATAAGTACCCATAGCAATAATGCATGCATGCTCATGTGTTCTATACTATTCATACACACTTCCTACCGTTGCCATCAACTGGCAAGGTGGAACAGAAAAGGAGAACAAGCCCCAGTACCAAGAGGTTACCTCAATATGTTACTCCACTTAGCTCCACAGCAGCTTAGGTTCCAAGTTTGTTACTCAACAGAACGCCTACACATAGGACGTTCCCAATTACTCAAAACTCATACGAATGCATGCAATTTACAACAATACAAGCATGATTCAACCACTTACCTCAATCCCACTTGGTCCAGGACCAAGGGCAATCCACCGACTCACGGTTCGGTGTTCAAATCGACGTACGGCAACCTACAGTAATCATGTACGAATCGTCAGTACACGGCAATTCCATCAAAATACGAAAAACGTCAAATTTCACTCCTACACCTTGTAGGTTCGGCCTCTTAAGGCTTATTTCACAAATTATTTTTCTAAATTTTCTTTCTCATTTTATTATACTTCCACAGGTTGCCAAAAGGCCATACCAAGTGCCATTTTTCACTTTACGTCTTTTAAACAATGTTTTGCCTAATATTTTACTCTAGGATCCTTTATGGCAATTAACACCTTCAATCATTTTTCATTGATTCTACAACCTTTAAACCACCACACAACCCATCTAAGTACCATTTAGCACATCATACATCAGTCAAATAATTTCCAACAACATCCATTCCTTAATTTTCCTTTAAAGGCCGATTTGCACATAATCCATTCCAAGGAATTTTCACCCAATTTTAACTATTCCACACCTCATACAATCCCATTATATCAACATATAATCATACAACAACTCACCAATACAATCCTAACACATTTTCAAAATTCAAAGTCATGACAACCTCAAAATTTTCTAAGTTACAAAACAATATTTTTCACCAATAATTTTCATGGCATGTATAGCTCTAACACATCATTCTAAGACATTATCATCTAATACACATTTTCTATTTGAGCTCTCTAACATCACAAATCAAACAAGCCCTCTTTAGGGTTCATAAACAAATTCGAAAATAAATCTTCAAATCAATCCATGAGGGGTGTTGAAACTTACCCACAATTACGTCACAAGACTCCTCCTAGAACTCCACAAGCAATGGCTCAAGAAATCAACCCCAAAATCACAAAAATCCTAAGAATTTCGTGGCTGTATATGGCTCTTTTCTCAGCATAGAGAGGGTTTCAAGGGAAACTAATCGGTGGAACGGGTTCGGATGGTGATTTCCATCGAATTTCAAGACAAGAATCGTCCGATTCGGTTAAGAATTGATGAAGTTATGAAGAAATCAAACAAAACAAATAAAAAAAACGAAAATGGAAGGGGGAGGGCTGATCCACGGGGAAGAAGGGAGAAGAGGAGAGAGAATGTGTCATGTAAATGTGACTTTTAAGTCACTTATAAGCCATAGGTGGGTCCTACACGCGATTTAACTTTAATCAATCACTAATTTCAACCACAAATTCCTTACCTATGTATTTTTTTCGTTCATGTCATATTTTTGTTTTCTAAAAATACTGATAAAAATTTCACGCTTATCAGTACAATTATACGGCAGCATTTTTACACTGGAAAAATCACTATTCATCAATTTTTCCCAAATTTTCCTATCCACTCGATTTTTCGTTCTAAATCCATTTCCAGGGTTCTTTTTATCATCTGAGACCTTCTACTCAATTTTATCTTCCTAGGGTTGTGTGTATGGCTAATTACTGTTTTGCCCTTTCTTTGTATTTTCGCCTTATACTCAGGATTTTCACTAATCCTTCTCTTTAATTCTCATTTAATATTTTAATATTTAAACTTAGAAATGCGAGGTGTTATAATCACCCCACCTTTTAGAATTTTGTCTGCAAAATTAAATCATACTCATCCGCTAACTCAGGACACAGCCGGTGAGTCTCATCCTCCTGCTCCCAATTAGTATCCTCAAGTGTGTATCTTTACCATATTACTTTTATCACAAGCATGATCTCCTTTTTATGATACTCATTATCCTTTGATCCTTCACAATTACTCATCTCTTATGGTTCTGTGACCTTTTAATTCACAATACTTTAAACTTTCTCTGGTTTACCGTTTCACTTCCGCTGATTTTTAGGTAATAACATAACCATATTACAAATTTATTGGTATCAATTCACCTCATTCTCATCTCTATCTATCTTTCTGACCCAAGGTCATTCTCAAAAGCATCTAATCGTTTTCATAATAGGCCCCAATTGTTCTCATGTATACTTACTGATGAACCCTTAGTTCATCATGGTTTTTAGCAGGAATTAGGATCAAATTGTGTGATTAAATGATGAAAAAACAAGTTTAATGTCCTAAGATGTCCTCAATTACAAGTTCAAGAGCTTTATTGGAAATTTGTATGATTCTTGTAGGAAAAGCAAGCTTGAAAGGAAACTGGAGAAGAAAGAAGATTCTGGAGCTCAAGAGGAGAAAAATTGCCTAAGTGTTGAGCGCTAAAACGTCCACACTGAGCGTTTTAGCGCCCTGCTACAGGAAGAGGCCAAAACTTGCTGGTGATGAGCGTTAAAACGCCCACACAGAGCGTTTTAGCGCACTGCTGCACTTAGAAGTTGGAAAATTGCTGGTCTTGGGCGCTAAAACGGCCTGCAATAAGCGTTTTAGCGCCCTGAAGTGGAAAAAAGATTATGGTCTCCACCGCTAAAACGTCCAAATCAAGAGTTTTAGCGTTGGAGTCAGTTAAAGTCAGTTAAGCATTCACCAAGTTTGGACGCTAAAACGGTCATTCCTTAACGTTTTAGCGTTGGAATCAGTTAAAAGCAGTTGAGCATACGTAAAGCATGGACGCTAAAACGGTCACTTATGTACGTTTTAGCGCCCACATCAGTTTTCTGTTTTTAATTGTAACACTATATAAGGCAAAGCCTTGACACTTAGAAAAAAAAGCTGGATCTGAGAGATCTGATATTTTCTCTCTCTCTCTTAAACTTTAGTCTGACTTCTCTCTAAATTCTCTTAGTGTTTTAGTTGTTGTATTAGGATTTCTTTGTAATAGATTGGAGATTGAAGACTTTCAACATGGAAATGAAGTTTGATTCTTCTTCTCTTATCTATTCCTTAGTCATGTCTGAGTAGAGTCTTTGTAGTCTGAATGCAATAGAACTCCATGATAATATTATGTTGATCTGATTAATATGATGAAGTATTTTTCATGTGTTGATTTGAGATTTTCTGATTTAATTATTTCTATCAAGGAAGTAGTATAGAACAGGGATGTTTATATGACTTCTGTATTTGATAATCTCAACATCAGAATTCTAGTACTCAAGGGATTGATGCTAGAGTTCTGATGTAATCTTAAGACTGTCTCCTTTATTATTCATGATTTTTATAAACTCTTATCTGATTCAAATTAGTTTTTTATGGTTTATTGGTGCTTGAATACAATTCCTCGTGGGAACGATCTTTACTCATCATTTTATTACTTGTACGACTAGTGCACTTGCTAAACGTCCAACAAGTTTTTGGCGCCGTTGCCGGGGAATTTGTTTTTCAACACTAACTGATACCATAGAATTCTGAGAATGAATCCTTTTGTTTTCAGTATTTTAGTTTATGTTAAGTTTGTGGTCAATTTTGATTCTGGTATATGCGAGGTACACTTGATCCGAATTTGTTGTTGTATGATCCAGAATTAGAAAGGACATTGAGGAAGCACAAAAGGGCAGCCAGGCAAAGGAGACAGTTGTAAGAAATTGGTGAATCAAGTACGGTTAATCAGGAAGAGATAATGGCAGAGAATCACAGACCACCACCACCACAGAGGACACTGGGAGAGTACATGATTCCTGCAGTGATTCCTCCAATTGGGAGTGTTGTGCGCCCAACAGTGGAGCCCAACAACTTTGAATTGAAGCCTGCTTTGATACATTTGGTGCAGAAGGACCAGTTTGCTGGAACCAGTGCAGAGGACCCTTACTTGCACATAGAGAACTTTCTATTGTTGAGTGATACTGTGAAGATAAATGGTGTCACAAGAGATGCAATTATGCTGAGACTATTCACTCATTCACTGACGGATGATGCAAGGAGATGGCTGCAATCTTTGCCACAAGGAAGTATAACAACTTGGGATGATCTGCAAACCAAGTTCTTGCAGAGGTTTTTCTCAGCATCCAAGAGGGCCAAGTTGAAGGATGAGATTACAAGCTTTAAGCAGAAAGAGTCAGAATCCATTTATGAGGCTTGGGAGAGATTCAAGACTTTGTTGAGGAAATGTCCACAACATGGAATTGAGGCATGGCAACAAGCAGCAATCTTCCTGCAAGGAATGACCACTAACACTAGAACCTTGGTGCATGCCACTGCTGGTGGATCATTGACTACCAAGACCCCTCAAGAAGCCTTGGATATCTTTGAGTCATTGGCATCTCAGGAATTTGATAATGCCCCAGTGGCTGACAGAAGGACAGGAGTCATCAGGTTGGATGGGTATGATGCTCTGTTGGCAAGGAATGATCAACTGATGCAGACACAGAGACAACAGCAACAACAGTTGGATACCCTTATTAAGCAACTCTCTTCACAAAAGGTAGCTTCTGTGGAAACAAAGAGTGTATGTGCTATCTGTGGCAAAGGCCATGTGACAGAGGAGTGTGATCATGGGGGATCACCAGAACAAGCAGAGGTGAATGGAGTGTGGTATGATTAGAATAATCAAAGGAACTACAACAATCAGGGAAGGAATGTTTATGTGCCACCATGGAAGAACAAGAATCAACACCCATGATTCAGCTATAGTTCCAACCATCAATTGAACCCAACATTACATCCTCCACCACCACATATGAAGGAGCAGTCAAGTGATCCTGCTGCATGGAAGAAAACGTTTTCTCTGTTATCTAAGACAACTCAGGATTATATCCAGGGGTCTAATTCATTCAGGGAAGAGACAACTGCATTCATGCAGGAGACCAGAACTTCTTTCAGAAATCAGGAAGCATCAATCAGAAATTTTGAGACCCAGATTGGTCAATTATCAAGACAGATATCAGAGAGACCACAAGGGAAATTTCCAGGTGATACATTAGTGAATCCTAAGGAGCACTGTAAAGCAATTATGACAAGAAGTGGGTTGGTACTTCAACCAGTGAAAAAGAATGTGGAAAATAAAAAGAATGAAGAAGAGGTTGTGGTTGAAGATGTAGTCTCTGATGATGAAGTAGAGAAGATGAGAAATGAGAAAAGTGAGAAGGAAGTAGTTGTTAGAGATGTTATAGTTGGAATTGATAAAGAAGAGGAAGGGAAGGACAATAAGAATGAAGGAGAGGTAGAAGTTGGTAAAAATGCTTCCCCATAAAAGATGATGAAGTGGGAAAAGAAGAAGATGGCTAACAAGAAAGAACAGCCAGTTATTTTATCTCCATATGCTAAAGTTCCCTATCCTCAAAGGTTGAAGCAAGAGATTCAGAAACAGCACTATGCAAGATTTCTGGATATCTTCAAAAATTTACAAATTAACATACCATTTTCTGAAGCACTGGAAAATATGCCTCACTATGCAAAGTTCATGAAGGATCTTCTTACTAAGAAGAGGAAATTAACTGATGGTGAGACAGTGGCCCTAACAGCAGAGTGTAGTGCCCTAATCCAGAAGAAGCTTCCAACAAAAACGAAAGATCCTGGAAGCTTCAATATCTCTATTGCTATAGGAGATGTGGAGGTGGGAAAGGCATTGTGCGATTTGGGAGCCAGTATAAACTTGATACCATTGACAGTATGTAGAGCTTTGGGAATCAACACTTTGAAGGAGACCAATCTTATTCTGCATCTTGCAGATAGATCTATCAAGAGGCTTGAAGGTGTGGTTGAAGATGTCTTGGTCAAGGTAGACAAGTTTATTTTTCCAGTGGATTTCGTGATTCTTGACATGGAGGAAGAGGATACATAAAGTCCTCTATTGTTAAGAAGACCCTTTTTAGCAACTGCAAGATCTTTGATAGATGTTGAACAAGGAAAGTTGTTGCTAAGGGTGGATGAGGAAACAGTCACAATTGATGTATTTGAAACCATCAAGCACCCTGTTGATGTGGAGGATTGTTTTAGATTGGATGTGATACAGGAGGTTGTGGAAGAAGTGAATAAAGAAGAAGATTCCCAGTTGAGGAAGAAAGATCTGAAGAAGAGACAGGTACAGAAGATTACCAAGAAGAGTCAGAAGTGGAAGAGCTTGAGAAGAAGATTGATGACATTCCAAAAGGAGAACCTAAGGTAGAACTTAAAGAATTACCTTCACATTTGAAGTATGTGTTCCTTGGGGATGATCAAACATATCCAGCAATCATTAATGTAATTTTGTCTGATGAGGAAAAAGGGAAGTTGATTAAGGTACTCAAGAAGAATAAAATGGCTATTGGATGGCAGTTTTCAGATCTTAAGGGTATTAATCCTTCCTTTTGCACCCACAAAATGTTGATGGAGGAAGAGGTCAAACCAGTAAGGCAACCACAGAGGAGACTCAACCCCACTATAAAGGAAGTAGTGAGGAAGGAGGTGGTGAAGTTGCTTGATGCTGGGATGATTTACCCTATTTCAGACAGTGCTTGGGTGAGTCCTGTGCAAACAGTACCCAAGAAAGGGGGGATGACTGTGGTGAAAAATACAAATAATGAGTTGATTCCCACAAGGACAATCACTGGCTGGAGAATGTGCATTGATTACCGGAGGCTGAATAAGGCAACCAGGAAGGATCATTTTCCACTTCCTTTCTTGGATCAGATGCTAGAGCAGTTGGCAGGACATGCTTTCTATTGCTTCTTGGATGGTTATTCAGGATACAATCAGATAGCTGTGGCTGAAAGAAAACTGACCTTGAAGGTCGAGGCATATGAGAGGGAAAAAAAAAAATTTTCGAGCGGAATAACACATACCATATCAAGAAACATGCTTTAGGGCATGGACGTTACCTTGTTCGCTTTCCAAAACTTGAGGATGATCAAGATGAGGCTTGAAGATGCAAGCCCTCTAATGTTGATCCACACCACCCTTTGTCAAGATGGAAGAACTCTTCTTCAAGGCCACCAACGAAAACACCAATGGAGGCAAGCTATGCGCCCAATGTGTGGAGGAGGAGGCTAGGTCAAGGTGCTTAGAAGAGTGAATATTCAGCAAGAATAGACACAAAAGTGGCGCATGGATTTACTTTGAAAAAGGCTAGGTTATTTCAAAACTCTCTTAAGAAAAACCTAACAAAAGGAACCCACAAGGAGATGAGAGAATGAGTTAATTAAAATCAAATTTTCTTCACTCAAATAAGGCCCTATATATAGCGCACACTAGGGGGGATGAGTGGAGTTGTTGCAAAATTCAAATTTTGTCAACAACCTCCTCTCACATCCTCATGATATCAAGTGAATATCTCAACAAGAATCTGACTAAACAATCATCATATGGCCAGCCATATGGTGCGCCCCACTTGGCCTCATAACAGTCCAAATACGTTGAGAAGTTGCATTCAAACTTGAATCAACTGTCTCACTTATTCTCTCAACAAACCAAATCTGACTGGAGCTCATTTGGTTGATCCTATGACCATCATCAGATACCTAAATCAGCGCCCCATATCCTCACTAGAAGATTCTCAAAGATCTCCTCTTGATATTTGGGATTTGTTCCAACAAGATCTTATCTTATCCTTTTGTAATGAAACAACTTTTCATATCCAATTCAAATTCGAATTCAAACATTTGAATTCAAACGTTCAAATATTTAAATTTTAAATTCAAATTCAAATTCCAAATTCAAATTCAAATTTCAAATTCAAAATTCAAATTCAAATTTCAAAATTTCAAATTTCAAATTTCAAATTCAAAAATCAAAATTCGAATTTCAAAATTCAAATTCAAAATTCAAATTTCAAATTTCAAATTTCAAATTTCAAATTTCAAATTTCAAATTCAAAATTCAGAATTTAAACATTTGATAATTAATTTAACTAATTAAATTAATTAGTAATGTCTTGGACCATCCAAGCCCATTAACTAACCATGCGCCCTTTTCCCCTTTTGGTGGGCTTCCAAACTTCTTCTTTGGCTAACAACCATTATTAGGCCCAATACCTTTAATGCTATATTGTCATGATAATAAGGTGTTAGTGTGTGACCCATTAGGCCCAACATAGCCACTGACATAAATGGGCTTGGGCCCAATATGCCCACAACCCATCTAATGACAACACAGAGCACTAGCAATGCTTTGTTGCCCCAGAGCTAGTTAGGTTAATGACATAATCATCCTATTACACATATTTGGTTGTCGTATGTATTTCCTTTCGTCTCGGTTACCTTCCCATAAAACCTAGGGTAAGGAAGCGTATCAACCCTTGCGTTTAGGGTAAGCTTTATTCGAAATAGGGAATCTTCAATTTACCGACTCTAAAGGCAGATCATCTCATGATCTCTTTTACTATGCATAGATTCCCGAGTCCTTGTAAATGTCATCCCGATTTCTCCGGTTTACAGATAACCTAATCTCTCACAGAGATTTGACGAATTCATTCAGCTTATCACCCTAGCCCTGTGCTCTTTCAGGACAAGCCCGACAGTATACCTATGAGTCTCCATTTTTCAGGCAGACGAGGTATACAGTCAAAGCATGCCTTCTAGAACATAGTCTATGCAATAACTTCTAGACTAAGGAAAGACATACCCAAATATAAAGAGACTACTCTAATGATACTCTCTGTGAGATTTCCTCATAAAGTCTCTTTTGTGGGTCTGTTCAGTGCGAGCTATACCCTTATAGATCCACCCACGACTTTAGCTAAGACATTTCCATATCTGTAGCACATGAGGTCTTTACCTTGTATCTGTATACAAGTAGATAAGTCGTGCTAGTCTTACCCGAGATCACTGATCCCCATTCTCAGTGTCTCTAGACTAGGAACATAAAATTAGGAATAAACGTTCAGTATCCTTGAATCCTCATGATCATGATCTCATCACTGATACTCAAGAGATACCTATTTTTATTCCAAGGGGTTTATCATGTTACTCATATAAAATATTAACAATAATATTGAGACAAAATATGAAACAGGATAAATAGTGCTTTTATTTATTTGTGACAATATAAAAGGTCCACATATGTCTCCATATACTAACAAGCTCCCACTTGGCCTAGAACCAATCTGACCTAAGTCGTATACCTAAAGCCTCACAATGACTATCATGTTTTCTCTGAGAAACAGCCTTTGTCAGAGAATCAGCTAGGTTATTATCTGTGGGAACATAATCCATCTTTACATCCTTCCTATCAATGATTACTCTAATCAGGTGATATCTGTGGAGCACGTGTTTAGATCTTTGATGAGACCTAGGTTCCTTTGATTGCGCAATGGCTCCAGTGCTTTCGCAAAGCAACTGTATGGGCTCATCTACGCTTGGAACCACCCTTAGTTCAGATATGAACTTCTTGATCCACACGGCCTCCTTAGCCGCTTCTGAAGCAGCTATGTATTCAGCTTCTGTCGTTGAATCTGCTGTTGTCACCTGCTTGGAACTCTTCCAAGATACTGCCCCACCATTTAAGGTGAACACGAACACTGATTGTGACTTACAGTCATCTTTGTCATTCGGAAAGCTGGCATTAGTGAACCCTTTCACTGAAAGCTCATCAACCCCACCATAGACCAGAAACGCATCCCTAGTTCTTCTTAAGTACTTAAGGATGGTCTTGACTGTTGTCCAGTGACCCTCTCCAGGGTCAGACTGGTATCTGCTCGTAATGCTTAAAGCATATGAGACATCTGGTCTCGTACATATCATGGCATACATGATGAATCCAATAGCCGAAGCGTATGGAATTCCACTCATGCGATCCTTCTCAGGCTGTGACTTAGGACACATAGCCTTTGAAAGATGTACCCCACGACTGACAGGAAGAAAACCCCTTTTCGACCCTTCCATGCTAAACCTCTTTAGCATCTTGTCAACATACGTGGATTGAGATAAGCCCAGCAACCTATTGGATCTATATCTATAGATCTCTATACCAAGTATAAAGGTCGCTTCTCCCAAATCCTTCATGGTGAAGCCTTTTGAAAGCCACACTTTCGTTATTTGTAATTTGGGAATGTCAATTCCTATTAAAATTATGTCATCTACATAAAGTACCAGGAAGACGACATTACTCCCACTAACCTTCTTGTGAACACAAGGTTCATCCTCGTTCTTGATAAAACCGTTACTCTTAACGATTTCGTCAAAACGAATATTCCAACTCCTTGATGCCTGCTACTATTGCAAGCATGATCCTAATAGATTTAATCATGGCAACCGGTGAGAAAGTCTCATCATATTCAACTCCTTGTTTTTGACGATACCCTTTCGCCACCAACCTAGCTTTGTAGGTCTGAATGTTGCCATCTGCATCAGTCTTTCTTTTAAAGACCCATTTGTTACCGATAGGAACTATTCCTTGCGGTTTAGGAACAAGGTCCATACCTTGTTTTGATACATCGAATCCATTTCAGATTCCATGGCTTCGAGCCATCTAGAAGAGTTAACATCCTTGACTGCCTCTTCGTAGTTACTTGGTTCATCATCCTCGACGGTTTGCTGATTCTCAATAACAAACTCATACCTCTCAGGTGGATGGATGACCCTCGTACATCTACGGAGTTGTGTGTTTACTTCTCCATTGGAGAACGTCGCCTGCGGAGCAGACTCGGGTTCCTCAATCTGTTCTTGTTGTTCTTGTACTTCTTCAAGATCTTGGAAGTTGAGTCTCACTCATCATAGACCTAACCATGTCTAACAAGGTCTTGTTTCTCCTTTCGAATACACCATTTTGGTGTGGTGTGTAAAGTGCAGTAAACTGCGAGAGAATTCCATTTTCTCTTAGATAATCCTGAAACTCATGGCTCAGATCTTCACCACCATGATCTGATCGCAATGACTTAATCATCTTGCGACGTTGTTTCTCTACTTCATCAGTAAAGGTAATGAAATAGGAGTATCCTTCTCTAGCCTCAATAGACATTGGGCCACATACATCAGAGTGAATGAGTTCTAATAACTCACTAGCCCTATGAATCTCAGGCCCATTGGGCTTTTGATGAATCATTTTCCCAGCTAGACAAGATTCACATTGTCCATAGGATTCCAAATCCTTGGAATCTAGGTATCCATCTCTATACATCCTAGACAATCTTGTTTCATTTATGTGCCCTAGTCTATAGTGCCAAAGATAGGATTGATTATCTATCCTAGGTCGTTTCACATCTACATTGAGCACTTCAGTTCCAATTTCCAAGACATACAAGCCATTTATTAAAGAAGCAGTACCAAAAATAATATCATTCAAAATGATAGAAAATGTACCGTCCCTAATAGTGAAAGCAAAACCATCTTGTTCTAAACAAGAAATAGAAATAATGTTTCTAGAAATGCCGGAAACATAAAGACAATTATTAAAATGCAATAAGAGGCCCGTAGGCTAATGAGGTCGGTATCTCCACCAGCATGAGCAGCAACTCTTGCTCCATCACCAATGCAGAGGTCCACCTCGTTCTTCTCCAATCTTATAGGGCTCCTAAGCACCTGCAATCACATTGCAGATTATAAGAACCACAACCAGTATCCAATACCCATGAAGTCGGATTAGCACAAGAATAATTTATCTCAATCATGTAAATACCTGAGGTAGAAGCATCACCATGCTCCTTCACACTCTTCTGGTAGTCTGGACAATTCCTCTTCCAATGGCCATTCTTGCCACAATGGAAGCATACAACATCGCTTTTGTCCTTGGGTGCACTCTTACCTTTCTCTTTGCCCTTTTTCTTATTGGATTTTCCTTTGGGCTTAAGGGAGTTGCCTTTTGCAGGCTCCTTGCCCATACCCTTGGCCCTTTTAGGCCCACCAATCAGAAGAGCTTGTGTCTCATCCTTCTTGATAGACATTTCAGCAGTTGTTAACATACTTAACAACTCTGGCAAGCTCACAAGCATCCCATGCATGTTGTAATTCATTATGAATTCACTGAAAGAAGGAGGAAGTGATGATAGAACTAAGTCATTAATTAATTCAGCATCCATTGTGAACCCTAGACCCTCTAGCTTCTCAATGAGCGCTATCATCTTCAGTACATGGCGGTTAAAACACATGCCTTCAGTCATCTTGCATAAGAACAATTCCCTAAAGGTCTCATACCTCTCATGTCTGCCTTTAATATCATACAACTCCCTGAGATGCAGGATAACAGAGGGGGCATCCATATGCTCGTGCTGTTTACGCAGTTCAGGCGACATGGATGCCAGCATGATGCAACTAGCCAACACATTATCATCCATGTGTTGCTTGTGGGCCTTGAAATCAAATTCTGTGAACCCATCTTCCCCTTCCTTAGACGCAATAGGTAAAGCAGTGTCAAGGACATAAGCAACTTTTTCGGCCCGCAGAACATTTCTGACGTTCCGATACCAGTCCATAAAATTAGGACCGGTCAGTTTGTTCGTATCGAGTATTGAGCGCAGTGACATTGAATTAGTCATACTAAAAATTAAAAATGTAAAGATAGATTCATTAATATATATTGTCGTGTAACAAATTATTAAAGACTTTAAATATTTTGCCGCTCCCACTATTTTATCTAAGTCAATGACCTTTACCATTTGACTTAGGGTTTATCTACTTTTAGATTTTACCTTAGTGGGATTAAGAGTGCGATTATTTATTTTAACCCTATTATGAGACCGCAAGATTAATTTAAATAATAGG
>NW_026898313.1:0-49864 GCF_033153095.1 Gastrolobium bilobum | reverse complement strand
TCTATTATAGATATTTATATAAACAATTTCAATGTGCGAAACACGTTTTATATCAATGGAGGTCTTAATTATAATTTCAAATTATATATTTGCTGTTACAAATAAAAAACTTCCTGTCTGACAACCAAACTTATTTCAATCTAAAAATATTTGTATATGTTTAGATTATTGGGACGCAGGGGATCCTACTTTTGTTTGCGAGCATTGTGGAGCACAAATGTGGTATGCAGAAAGAACTAAGAGGGATCGTAACCCAAGTATGCCGCAATTTGGATTGTGCTGTGTCAATGGAAAAGTTCAACTTCCTTTGTTAAAAACTGCTCCGGATACATTGCTTCAATTGCATGCTAATTCCAATATGACGAGCCGCCATTTTTTGCGAAATATTAGAGCGTACAATATGATTTTTTCCTTCACCTCCTTTGGAGCAAAAGTGGATGGATCAGTAAATCAAGGTTCTGGCCCTTACTGTTTTAGAGTTGGGGGAGAGTTCATCATTTAATTGGCAGTCTTCTGCCTGCTGATAGTCAGTCTCCAAAATTTGCTCAACTTTATATTTACGACACTGAGCATGAAGTGAAAAACAGACTTGGTTGTCTAAGGTATATTTCTTTTTTTGACCCAATTCTCATGTTTCATATGTGGAGTATCTTTTTATGTTGACTAATATGAATGACAATTTTTTTATTTATTAAATTTGCAGTTCCACCAGTACTGAAGATATGCTTGATCCTGAAATTATCCGATTATTGAAGGAGATGTTCGATAAGCACAATAGTATAGCTCAGTCTTTCAGGTACGCTAGAGACCGTTATAAGGAAGATGACTTTAATGGTGTAAAGTTGAGGCTTATTCGAAGGCGTGGTAGTGATGGAAGAGTTTATAATCTTCCGACAGCATCCGAAGTGGCAGCTTTGATTGTTGGAGATATAGACAGTGCTATGGGCGATAGGGATATCATTATTGAAACACAAGATAGAGTATTACAGCGCATCGATGTGAAGCATCCATTATATCTTGGCTTGCAGTATCCATTGTTATTTCCATACGGTGAAGACGGTTATCGTGATGATGTCCAGCGTACTGTATCCAGTGGTAGGAAAAATGCAAGAGCCATGATCAGCATGAAGGAATTTTTTTCGTTTAGACTTCAGATGCGATCTGGAGAATCAGAAATTCTACATCGATCAAGGAAACTTTTCCAAAAATTTCTGGTTGATGCATACACTATGATTGAGTTTGAACGACTTAATTTCATTCGATATAACCAGAGTCATCTGAGAGCTGAGTTGTACAAAAATATAAAACATTCATTAGATAGCGGTGAAGATGCAGCACTGAGCACTGGAAAACGTATCATTATACCTTCTTCATTCACAGGAGGACCTAGATATATGGCTGAAAATTGTAAAGATGCTTTCGCAATGAAATAAAAATGTTTTATGACTGCAGGTACTAAAAATAATCTCCATTGTGTTTTGCTTTCCTACAAAATTGGCACAATTTTTTTGAGAAATTATTAACTTAAATGTTCACCGATTTATTTATTTATGATAGGTATGTCTCCGCATGTGAAGCAGCTTGGAGAATATTTGGATTTGACATTCATTCGAGATATCCCCCTGTTCCGAGATTTCCATTTCACTTGCCTAATGAAAAGAACATTATTTTCAGTGATAATGATTCGTTGTATGATGTAAAGACAAGGGCAGAATCTAGACTGTCAATTTTTGAGTCTTGGATGGATGCAAATAAAAAATATCCAGAAGGTAGGCATCTAACTTATGGAGAGTACCTGACTGAATTTGTTTTCAAAGAAAAAATGCATGAATGGAATCCGAGAAAAAAAAGGATTTTCCATTGGAAGGATAAATCGTTTTTCTGCCAATAATGGAGAAGATTCATATCTTCGCACCTTGCTTAATTTTCAAAGAGGTTGCACCAGTTATGAAGATCTTAGAACGATCAATGGCGTGGTTTTTCCTACATTTAAGGATGCGTGCTATTCTTTAGGACTTCTGGATGATGACAATGAGTACATTGATGCAATTAAGGAGGCAAGTTCCTGGGGATCTGCTGCTTATCTTAGATGTCTGTTTGCTCTGTTGTTATTTGCCAACTCAATGAACAGACCTGAAAAGTTTGGGAAGAGTGTTGGAAATATTTATCCGACGACGTTGTTTATCGGCATAGGAAAAGAATAGGACGTCAAGGTACGTGTTATAATAATATTTCATACAATTTTTTTTTTGTTTAACCGAAATCAGCATATGCTGCCTTAGTACTTATTAGCTTTTTTTGCCCGTATTCAGCAAATGTTGCTTTAGTGCTTATTTTGTTTTTTTTTGCCCGCATTCAGCAAATGATGCTTTAGTACTTATTTCGCTCTCTTTTCTTTCTTTGATTACTTTATCTTTGTTAATTTTTTAATTTTGTTCCTTTGAATTTTATGCTTTGTCAGATGCAATTCTTACAGAAGAGTCTATAAAAAACATAACTCTTGAAGAAATTGATAAGGTACTGCAGAGCAATGGGAAATGCCTCTCTGATTATCCGTCAATGCCACGCATCAATAGTGAAACTTTGCTTGATATGCAAAATCGATTAGTGTTGGATGAATTAATGTATGACAGATTTGCTTTGGAAGAGGAGCATAAAAGACTAATTAATTCCCTCACTGATGAGCAGAAAGCTGTTTATGATAAAATTGTTTCAGCAGTTACGGCAGGTAATGGAGGGTTATTTTTCCTATACGGGTTCGGTGGTACAGGAAAAACATTTATTTGGAATACTCTTTCAGCATCTATTGGATCAAAAGCTGGAATCGTACTTAATGTTGCTTCTAGCGGAATTGCTTCCCTTCTGCTTCCTGGAGGACGAACAACGCATTCTAGATTTCGTATTCCTATTCAAATCAATGAAGATTCAACGTGTAATATAAGGCCGAAATCTACTATAGCTGAGTTGCTGTCAAAAACAAAGTTAATCATTTGGGATGAAGCTCCAATGGTACATAGATTTTGCTTTGAGGCTCTGGATAGGACACTGAGAGATGTTCTTAGAATTTCTTATACAAGCTGTGTTGATATGCCATTTGGTGGAAAATTTGTTGTTCTAGGAGGTGACTTAATATTACCTGTCATTCCTCATGGCAACAGACAAGATATAGTTCATGCAACCATCAATTCTTCTCATCTATGGTCCCATTGTCATTTATTAACTTTGACCAAGAACATGTGTCTTAATTCTGGAAGTAGCGCTCACAATTTAGAGGAAATAAAAGAATTTTCTGAGTGGCTACTTAAAGTTGGGGATGGTAATGTTGGAGATGATGTCGATGGAGAATCTATTATAACAATTCCAGATGAATTGTTGATTAGAGAATCAGAAGATTCGCTATCGGATATGGTTAATTTTGTTTATCCGAATCTCTTGGATAATATTTTGGATCAGACCTTCTTTAAAGAACGTGCTATTCTAACTCCTAAATTGTCTGATGTTGCTATGCTAAACGAGCACCTAATGTCTATGATTCCTGGTGAAGAAAGGACTTTTTTGAGTTCAGATAAAATTCTTAAGCAAGGTGGGACTTCCTCTGTTGAGGATGATGAAATCACCCCTGAGATCTTAAATACATTATCATGCTCAGGGATTCCTGATAATAAATTAATCTTGAAAGTTAAAGTTCCAGTAATGCTATTAAGAAATATTGATCAGTCGAGAGGTTTATGCAATGGCACGAGATTGCTTATTACAAAATTAGGGAATCATGTTGTTGAGGCAATTGTACTTACAGGAAGCAGTATAGGGGAAACTGTGTTAATCCCTAGAATGACGATGAGCCCATCGAGTCATACATTTCCTGTAAATTTCCAAAGAAGACAATTCCCCCTGATTGTATCGTTTTCCATGACTATCAACAAAAGTCAAGGACAATCACTTTCACATGTTGCAATTTATCTCCCTAAGCCTGTCTTCACTCATTGGCAATTATATGTGGCACTGTCTAGAGTAAAGAGTAAGCATGGATTGAAGATATTGATACTTGATAAAAATGGCTGTGTTACGAATAGTACCCTTAATATAGTTTACAAGGAAGTATTTCAAAGACTGCTATAGTATATTGGGTTCTTTCTTCAAAGATGTAACTTCGTTGTATGGTACAGGTAAAGACAAAAAAAATGACTGTTTATTCGCGTCTCTTTTCCTTATCTATCTTCAAAGATATGACCTTTATTATCCTATTTTCTTTCCTATTTTTTAATGTAACAATGAATGACTGTTTTGTTATTTAAAAAAATGACTGTTTGGGACCTTTGAAATACTGACAAAATGAGTTTGGCCCGGAGGGCCGACCCACCATGCCAAACAAACCAATTTTTTTTCCCGTGCATCGGCACGGGTAATTCACTAGTTATTAATATAATATGTGACCCACAATAATTATTAGAAAATATAATTTCCTAACAATCTCCCACTTGGGCCACATATTAACTTGAGATAATTATATCATATATCTTTAGTGCGCAACTGTATGCTATTTTTCTTTAGATTCCTCCTTAGATACAATCTGGTCCACCTCCTATATCAATATGAGATCATGGCGGCTTTTGTCACTTTCAAGCGTAACTAAACCTTCTATGGTCATCGCACCAATATATTCAATGACATAGATCAAGTATGGATGAGTGGCATGGAAATTACATGCAATGTGATCTTACCATGCCTATTTCCAACTGGTCCTACTTTAATCTTTATGAGATCAATCCTAAATTTTCTGCATACACAAAGCAGAAACACAAGCACAAAATTTAATACATTCAGAGGGAAAATAACATTGAATTCTTTATTCTGCAGAAAATTTAATCTTCATAGAACACTAACATAAAGAACTCCCACTAAACCGTAGTGTCATCGAACAAAACAACACCCATATGAACAGTATGCTCGTGAAATACCTTAGGCACTAAGCCTTTAGTAAGCGGATCCGCAAGCATGGAGTCCGTCCCTATGTGTTCTATGGAAATCTGACCACTCTGAACTCTTTCTTTAATAACCAGAAACTTTATATCGATGTGCTTCGATTTTGAAGAGCTTCTATTGTTGTTGGAGTACAACATTGCTGACTTGTTGTCACAATAAATCTTCAGTGGCCTTTCAACACCACTCACTATATGCAGCCCTGTGACAAAGTTTCGCAGCCATACCCCATGGTTGGATGCCTCAAAACAAGCTACAAATTTAGCGGCCATAGTAGAGGAAGCTACGAGTGTTTGTTTTACACTCTTCCAAGAAATAGCTCCTCCAGCCAACATGTAGACATAACCTGACGTTGATCTTTTACTATCTTGGCATCCAGCAAAATCAGAGTCAGTATATCTGACGATCTCTAATTCATCTGACCTCTGATATGTAAGCATATAATCTTTTGTTCTCTTTAAATCCCGCATAACCCTCTTGGCTGTTTTCCAATGATCCATTCCTGGATTGCTCAAGTATCTTCCTAACACTCCCACTATAAATGTTATATCAGGGCGAGTACAAACCTGGGCATACATAAGGCTTCCTACTGCCGAAGCATAAGGTACCTTTGTCATTTCTATCATCTCAAGCTTACTTTTAGGG
The DNA here is from genome assembly GCF_033153095.1 of Gastrolobium bilobum. Lineage (NCBI taxonomy): Eukaryota > Viridiplantae > Streptophyta > Magnoliopsida > Fabales > Fabaceae > Gastrolobium > Gastrolobium bilobum. The sequence continues at coordinate 44,239 of NW_026898313.1, read as the reverse complement.
CATTGGGCAAGACTAAACTTGTCTCCCCTAGATATGGGCGTATCTCCTGACGTACAATCCTTCATGCCAAATCTATCCAAAATCTTTTCAATGTAGGCCTTTTGTGATAACCGTAGGATACCTTGAGTGCGATCTCGAAGTATCTGTATTCCTAAGACAAAAGATGCATCACCAAGGTCCTTCATCTCAAAATCTTTAGTGAGAAGTTTCTTGGTTTCATGCAATAAGCCTATATCGCTACTGGCAAGGTCCTTCAAAGGGCAGCTCTAACTTTAATGCCTTTAGTTTTCCAGCAAGATTAGACATTTCCATAATGTACTCCCTTATGTTTCCCTTACCTTTATACCTTATGTTTATGAGTTTGGACAAGGTTTGACCAATTTCAGCCTTTTCATTTCGAGCAAAGTATTGCTCAAGTTCCTTAAGAAACAACTTGGCATTAGTAGTCTCAACAATTGAGCCCCTAAACGCCTCCGGAACGGAACGTTTCATGATCATCAAACACATGCGATTTGAGCGTTCCCACTTCTCAATTTTATCCGTGTTTGGATTTTCCTGAGTGGAAGTGGGTTTCTCAGTCCTTAGCGCATTGTCAAGATCCATGCAGCCGAGAACAATTTCCACATTCTCTTTCCACAGCTTGAAATTTGCCCCATTAAGCATTGGAAGCGAATTCACTTGAGCAACATAATTGGCAATGGTAGCAGAAACTATACAGAGAACCAAAAAAGATAACATACTAATAACATGTCATATCATATATATTCATACATGATATAGACAAATAATCCGAAGTAAAATGAGTTTATTATAAGATACCTAGCACAACATTAATATTAAGTCTGTGGACAAAAATATCAACTTGTAAGTGGTACTCTTAATGTAGTAATCAAACATTGACAATAAGTCCTGTCAAATCATAGCCTTCCTGTGGGCCGACTATGAATTACATGGAGAATTCTTGATAATTGTCACATATTTATTACCACAAGTATGTTTGTTACTTGGCCAAATAATAACCTTCCTGTGGCCCGATCACTATTCGCATAAGCAATAAACACACACATGATCACACAACATATGTTATTTGGCCAAACAATAACCTTCCTGTGGGCCGATTAATATTTGCATAAATAAAATATATTTATATGACCAACCTATTTGAAATCAAATTAACCTTTTTATAAATTTGGCCACTATGGCGGCTAACAAATCTATCATATTTAATTTCAAATAGAAATCTTTAGGGATAATAAACCCATTTAAAACCAAAATAAAAACAATAAAGAAAATTATTCTTTATCAATCCTCAATGTATATACATACATACTTTATCCTTATACCATTAACAATAAATACCTATTCATTATAAGGCTTAAAAAAATGATGCACAAACAACGCACATGTAAGCCTTTTCAAATGAAAGCTTGAAAATGATGCATAATATCCAAAAAAAAAAATTATATTTAGCTTTTAACAAAGAATATTAAATATAAGGAAAACCTCAAAACCAAAGACCTTAAACATTTGATTTCTTTCAAACCGTAAGTCCAAAATTTTCTAAGAGAATTCATTGTTTATTCAAAAAATTCAAACAACAAAACCTCATCGATTATAAAGCCAAAATTCTTCCAAACATTCCATCTATTCACAGATTCAAAATTTAAATAATAAACCCTTATTAAACTGTGAATCCTAGTTTTTTCTAAAAAAAATAGCTTTTGTTCCAAAACCAAAAAATCACTGTCAGAGAACAAAAATAACACTACATAGCTAATACAAAATACATAAGATGGAACCCACATTCAAAAAATAATAAACTTTATGCCAAAAGACAATAAAGCAAAAACTTTTCATGATTAATCATGTATAAAAATCACAAAACTTAATTCCCTCATAATTCAATATGATGATGGCTCTGATACCAATTGTTGGAATTTTTAATTCCTCTAAACTTTATTGTGATAACTATCACCCACAAGCCAAGATCCATCATACCAAATCATAAAGAAAAATAAGAACAACATAAAGGTGGAGGAATACATGTCTCCATTGCAGCGGAATAACTTTGATCTTGTCTCTTGGGGTTTGTAGTCTTCCTCAGTCAAATCACCCTAAAACCTTATTCTTTAGTGTGTCGTCTCTCTCTTGATGGGGAAGAGAAACTAGGGTTGTTCATTTGACGTCTCGGGGACCATAACCCTTTATAGTGTTTTTATCTTTATTGTTGGGCCAATAAGCTCCCATTATACCTAGTTGGCCAAACACCGGTATCCACTCATTCAGCCCATACTCACTTAGGAATCTATTTGGAAATATTTAACTGATCATTTTAATTTACCCAATATATATAAATAGCACAATATAATTATTAATATAATATGTGACTCATAATAATTATTAGAAAATATAATTTCCTAACAATGAGCTCATCTTCTCAACCATCCTCTTAGCTCTACCAAGAACCAGTTTCACCCGTGTAAGTCCATGAGCAAATTGATATAGCAGGTTCACGTCCTATGTATCATCAACTCCCTCACAAATCAATTTTACCTGTCATTCAAGAAAATTGTAAAGAATCAATTCAACACGGGTTTGATCCTCAACCCTCCACTTTCTCTTGTGAAATTTTTTAGAGCATATGTAGATGAATTTGTGCATTATCCATTCTTCATGCCGAGAAATATATAAATCATTGATGAGCCTTCATTTAATAGCAAGTTTTTAAGTTGAGTTGGTTCTTTACAAAAATCATATGCAATAGTTTATCTGCTTTTGATGTCCATTCCAATCGAAATTATTTCCTCAACTAAGTATAATTGAGAGCGCGTGAGGCGCGTGAAAAGTAAAATTTGAGATCTGCAAGGGTTCTGCTCGTTTCGATGGTGGCTAAAGGGGGAAGATCCCCCACCACAGAGGAGGAAATAACTGCTAATAGAGATTCCAAGAAGGTGAAAGGAGAGATAGTGATGGATCAGGAGATGCTAGAAGAACCTCTGATTGCGGGCGCAATGGAGGTAGAGGCGGACAAAGTAGATACGGTAGAAATGGATGGTTCAGACGTTGGCCATGCGAAGGGGGATGAGGTTCGAAGAGACCCTCGCAGACTGGTATCATACAAGGACCAACTCCTATGAATCAATGGTGTTTGGGACGGTGAGCAGGAGGATGAAGAAGACTAGTTTGCACAATGCAAATGGGAGGAAGTCGAGGAAGAAGAAGCTCTGAAAGCATACGAGCAGATTGGGGATGATGATCCGTTGAATCCTTTCTACCAATTTGATGTTCTGGAGAAAGTGGAACAGTGCAAACGGTGGAGGATGGCGCTGATAGTAAAGCTCATGGGGAAAAGATTAGGAGCTAGATTTCTAGGAGCAGATTGCACAAGCTTTGGAACCTGGAGGGGAAGTACAAAGTTCTGGATCTGGAAAATGATCATTATATGGTCGAATTTGAAAAGAGCCAGGACTACCTCTTCGTGCAGCAACAGGGACCTTGGATCATTGCAGACCATTACCTCATAGTGCAAAGGTGGAGGCCTAACTTTGATCCATTGGATAAGAAAGTTAAAAGCTGGCTGTTTGGATTAGAATCCCATAAGTGCCCAGGGAATTCTACACATACAAGGATCTGTGGAGAATGAGGAACATGGTGGGTAGAACGCTGAGGATCGATGAAAACTCCTTGAGAATCAGTGGACAAGGGCAGTTAGAAGAGATTATTGACAGGGGAAGGTTTGCACGCTTTTGTGTTGAAGTAGATCTGAGTAAGAGCCTTCTTTCCAAGTTTAGAATTGGACATAGGCAATTATATATAGGCTATGAGGGCCTTCATATGATCTGTTTTTTGTGTGGACAGTATGGGCATAAGAAGGAGCACTGCTTGTTTAATCCAGATAATACTAAGAAAGATGAGGAGGATGCAGATGTAGAAATGAATGGCCAAAATTCTGGGCATAGTCACTCTGAGGACACTTGGAAAGAAGAAGTAGAAAGAAGCCAAGAGGTGAATGGTTTCGTGAAATGGATGACAATCCAGAAAAGGAACAACAAAAGGCCAATTCAGCAGCTAAGATCCAAAGAGAATTTAGTTAGCAAGGAGAGACCGAATGCAGGAGGTAAGGAGCATGGAACCAAAAACACTGCCTCTGGGTCCAGATTTGGCCCCTTAGAGGAAGAAACAGATGATTATGCCCCTGGCCAGAAACTTGGGGATTCGGGAACCATATCAAATAATGGGAAGAATGTGGTGGATCTGAATCAGCAAAAAAAAAGCCAAGGAGGAAGGAAAAAGAAGAGCAACACGGAAAGTGGGGACTTAAATCAGGGGGTTGGAACTGAGGTTAAGGCTTCTGGGAAACAAGTGCCAATTTCCAATCCATCTGAGACCCGTTAGCCTATGCAATGTAGTCTATAGACTTATTACTAAAGTGATTACTAATAGACTGAGGAATCATATGGGCACCCTAATTATGCCCAACCAGTGTAGCTTTGTGAAAGGAAGATACTCTTCAGACAACATCATAATTAGCCAGGAGATCTTTCACTCTATGAGGTCAAAAAAAGGTAAGAAAGGCTGGATGGTTGTGAAAGTAGACTTGGAAAAGGCTTATGACAGGGTGAGTTGGGTGTTTTTGGAGGAAACTTTGATCTTATCAGGCCTGGCAGAGAATATGGTTAAACTCATCATGGCTTGTGTCACTTCTTCTACAATGGATATCCTGTGGAATGGTAAAAAAACAGGAGAATTTAAACCTTTGAGAGGTATTAGACAGGGAGATCCCCTATCCCCTTATCCATTTGTCCTCTGTATTGAGAGATTTGGTCACATGATAAGTGCAGCTGTTGATCAGAAAGACTGGGCTTCTGTGAAGCTGGGAAAAAGGGGTCCCCCAATATCCCCCATCTGTTTTTAGCAGATGACCTGCTGATTTTTTCTGAAGCTAGGAGGGACCAAGCTGAGTTGATATCTAGTGTTTTGAATCAATTTTGTGAAGCTTCTGGACAGATAGTCAGCTGTTATAAAATAAGATGCTTCTTCTCCAAAAATGTGAATCATATTAGACGTGGGGAATTAAGCCAAATCCTAAAGTGTGGTATCACTGCTAATCTAGGAAAATATTTGGGAATCCTTATCCAGCACAGAAGAATGAACAAAAATACATTCAAGTTCATTCTTGATAAAACAAACAGTAGACTGAATGCTTGGAAAGAAAGGTCCCTCTCCATGGCTGGAAGGGTGGTGTTAACAAAGTCTGTGCTGGCTGCCCTCCCTAGCTACTCCATGCAAACATCCTTAATTCCTGTTGGAGTTTGTGATGCAGTGGAACAGAAGATGAGGGGCTTTGTGTGTGTATTAAGTATGGAGAACAGGAAGATACATGCTACCTCCTGGGAAGTGGTTTGTAGAGCTAAGGAAGCTGGAGGGTTGGGAATTAGAAATTTGAGGTTGATCAACAGAGCCTTCTTGATGAAAATTGGGCATGGTTTGCTCACTCACAGGAATGATTTGTGGGTCAAAGTGCTAAAGAATAAATACAAAGTTGGAGATAGCCTAACTCCTAGTCTTCCTAAGAAATCTGGTGGGTCAAACCTATGGTTGGGGTCATCCAGGATCTGGTCTATGGTATATGAAGGTTCTAGGATTCTGGTGGGGAACAACATTGGAACTGCTTTCTGGAAGGATAAATGGTTGTCTATTAAGTCCTCTCATAGACCATACCACTCTGGAAATTCCTCCAGAATTGCTGGATATTGATGTTGCTCATATGGTGGATTCCAAGGGGGAATGGAAATGGGAGGAGTTTAAAAATGTGATTTCTCAGGAAGCTTGAAACCCCATTAAAGGTGTTTGTCCTCCTAATCCGGGTGACGGTGATGACAGGGTGATTTGGGACTGCTCTCAGGATGGGAGATTCTCTGTTAAATATGCTTTTAGCTTGTTGAGTAATGAAGATATCAACCATCATCATAGTCAATGGGGTAGAATTTGGGAGTGGAATGGACCAACAAGAGTTAAAACCTTTCTCTTGATGCTTCTTGGAGAAAACCTCCTTACCAATTAGAGGAGAGTTTAGAGACATTTGGCCACATCTAGCATCTGCCCCAAATGCCTGAGTGCTCCCGAAAGCTACTTGTATGCTATAAGGGACTGTAGCTGGTCAAAAAAAGTCTGGCTAAACTTCATTAAACCTGATAGATGGCATGATTTTTTTCTCTGCCTTTACAATCCTGGTTGAATACTAATCTGGGGGGAACCATTGTATGATGGGAGGGGTGAATGGAAACATTCTGTTTGGCCTTGTTTGCTGGTTTATATGGAAAGAAAGAAACAGATTTATTTTTGAGAATGTTGCTCCTAAGGAGGGTGAAACAGGAAGGTTGGCTTGCTCTTACCTTTCAAACTTTGTAGAAGCTTGTGCTCTCTATAAGAAGGCTGGCTTGCAGAACAATATGAGGAGTGAGATTTTGGTCCAGTGGTGCCCTCCCCCTTTGGGATGGATAAAAATAAATACAGATGGTTCATCCAAGAGAGAAATTTTGCAAAGTGAGTGTGGTGGTGTATTAAGAGACAATGCTGGGGAATGGCTGAAAGGCTTTGCAAGGAATCTGGGAAATAGCTCTTCGGTAAAAGCTAAAACTTGGGGATTTTATCTGGGGTTACAAATAGCCTGGGACCTTGGATACAAGAAAATTATACTTGAAGGAGACTCACAAATGGCCATCAGCATGATAAAAGAGGGAGTTGCAGACATTCATCCTCTAGTGGGGCTGGTAAATAAGGTAATCAACCTGAAGAACCTTGATTGGCAGGTGGAATTTGTTCACATATTCAGAGAAGGCAATAGGGTAGCTGACTGGCTTGCTAACTTTGCCACTTCTCAAGGATGGGAGACTGTCATGCTGGATTATCCTCCTGAGGATTGTTTTAGTTTATGGAATAGTGATGTTAGAGGATTAGCCTGGCCTCGTCTGGTTAGAGGCGTGCAGTTTTGCTTTATATTTCCTTTGTGTTAAAAAAAGAAAAACGTAAGAGTCTTTCCCGAAAGAGAATATGTTCTAGTAATTGAGTGTAAATAGATTAACCTAAGTGTTTCAAAAAAACAAAAATAGATTAGACTAAGTCTTGGCTTAAATAAGTCAAGTTTGTGTTAAAAAGCTTAGGCTTGATCTGATCTGTTAGTTTGTGTAGGACCAAATTATAAGTCTGACCTAATCTATATTTAAAAAATAAAAATAGTGACAGGCCTGTTAGACAGTTCAAACTTATTAAATAAAATAATTATTTAATAAATAACTAAAATAATATTATTTTATTATTCGAAATTATTAAAATAATTATTTTATTTAAAATAAATATTATAATATAGGCCGACCTGTAAACTTATAGGTCCGATATGTACAAAAAAATCCTATGGTCTCATTTTTAAATAGGTTTTTTTAAAAGTCTAGACATGTTCTGTTTGACTATTTGTAATATGTCAAGTCTGGCCTAATATAAGCTAGGTCGTAGGTCCCTGTAGACCGACCTAATCCATTTACACCTCTAGTTGTCACTCATTATTATTAGAATAATTAAAAATAGGGGTCTTTTCCACCTTAAATCTCTCAAATACATAGAATTGTCCTTGTCTTTGAGCTTGGTTGCCATGACTTGACCTGGTTAGTTTAAAAAAAAGTATAAGTATAATTAGTCTCATCCTTCCTCTGGTAACATAGTTCAATACATCCATTGTTCCAATGAAGAGATAGTTTTACAAGCCATACTCCGATGACAAGGATAAAGTAACCGAAAGAGATTGAATGAGAATACCTTCATATTTTTAACAAAAACAAAATAGTACAAGTATGATTAATTAAAAGAGCTCTTTATAAATTAAGTCACAAATTTTATTTTAAAAGGCTTTGTCTCTGAGCCCCTAAGCCTAGCTTATACTTTTAATAAAATAATACAAATTCTAATAAAAATACTTTAATACAAATGACTAAATGTTTTATAAATTTATGAAGGGAAATGTTATATTTACAAATTTTTTATTTACAAACTTTTACAAAGTACACTATGTCTAATCGGCCATACTTTAATCAAAAGTGTATGACCGATCAGACTTAGTGTAATTTGTTAAAATGGTTTGTAACAGATTCTTCCCCATTTCTAAAAGTATATTAAATGTATATATGTGTATGCGCGTGTGCTTGCGTGTGTGTTTAAATTTTAAATTTACTTTAAATAAATCATAATTTAATATTATAATAAAAATCAATACAATTCAATATTTTTTAAAATTTTATACTTAATTTTTTCTTTTGACTGAATTAGTAAAATTTTAAATATCCTTCAAACATGGGCCAAAAATATTCTAATTTTGATTTCCTAAAAAATTTCATCTTTTCAATTTTCTTAAAGAATTGAAATAATCATTTACTTTTAATCTTAATATATAGATAACGATTAAATATATACATGCCAAATAAAAATGCTATATGGTTATAACCCTGCAGGACAAAAAGATTGTGATTTATGTAAGAGAAAAGTTATTCTATTTACTATTTTTTCTGTCTACCTTTATTTACCATTCTTCAACATCGTTAGATCAGAATCTCAAGAAGATAGAGAAAGATAAATGTTAGTTAAGATTCTGATCTAACGGTGTTAGAGAGTGGTAGGCAGAAATTTTTTTTAGATAAAATAACCTATCCCTTTATTTAATTTGTTGGCGAATCTCACAAGCAACTACATACTCTCTAATCATTTTCGTCATCCCTTCCCAATATACCAATCCAGTTATCCTCTTGTATGTACAAAAATAGCGAGAATGACCTCGCACACAAGAACCTTGAAATTCTTTAAGATGCAAGGGAATAAACCTTCAGTTCCTAGATTGAACCAATCTATCTCGATAATATAATTTTTCCCCTCACCTTGAGTTCCTAGATTGATACAATTCTAATGCTAAAATGGTAAAGACAATAAAAATTAATAATCCTAATTAATATCAATCACAATTAATTGATATGTATGTAACCTTTAACTAATTTTTTTTGGACAAAACCTTTAACTAATTAAGTTAACATAATTTGGATTCTATTTTTTGTTGGTACACCATATTATTATTGTTATTCAATTGTATCAATCACGATTAATTTATACCAATCTAATGCTAAAACGGTAAAAATAATAAAGGTTAATAACCTTAATTAATGCCAATCAGAATTGATTCATATCTATGTACTCCTTAACAAATTAAGTTAACATAATATGGATTCTATTTGCTGTTGCTACACCATATTAATTTTTTTTTTTTTGGTATGCTGAGGAAAATCCCAGCAAGAAACTACTAAACAGTCATTGTTCGAGCTCTACAAACAGAGGCTAAATCAGCAATAAAAACAGACTGAATCTGAAAAGGGGGAAAACCAAAGCTACACATATCAGGAGCAGTAGTATTGTCCAGAGGATAATTCGCCAGCCAGTCAGCAACATAATTTCGTTCTCTATAAGTATGGACAAGTTGAATATGCCAATCTTTTTGGAACCAAGCCCGTATGCGAGTCACCAAGTGGGACTCACGAGCTGCAACACCTCTTCCTGCCAAGCCATCTGCAAACCTTTAAGTATACCCCACAGTTCGGCATTGAGAGCATTGCAATTTCCAATCCTGTAAGAGAAACCTTTGAGACAGTGACCCTCATGATTTCTGGCAATACCTCCACAAGCTGCTAAACCTTGAGTGCTCCTAGCAGCTCCATCAGTATTGAGCTTAATCCAATTCTCTTCTGGTGGTTTCCAACTAATGAAAATTTCAGCTCTGAGCTTGATTAATCTATTACAGGAAGTAGAATGAAAAGCCAATTTGTACTCTTCAGCTGTACTAATAATCGAATTCTTCTTATAGAAAAGAGAAGAAATAGGATTTCCAAAGACTAAGTCATTTCTCCATTTCCAAGCTAACCAGCAGGTAGTGCCAAACACAATACACCAGGGTATATTATTTGTAAACTTGTCCAAACAAGACAAATTTTTTTCCAGCCAACCATGAAGATCAGTAGTAAAAAATGAATTATGCAAACCAATTGGAACTAAGTCAGCCCAAAGCACTTTCATTTTCACACAGTCCCTAAGCAAATGCAAAGATGTTTCGGCCTCAACAAGACAGATTGGACAGTAAGCTTGGCCTAATTCAAAAGAACTCAGCCTAGCTTTTGTTGGCAGTCTATTATGAAGGACCTTCCACAAAAATAATCGGACAACTTGAGGACCCTCCCAACTCCAAATCTCTGAACTACCAGGAGTATCAGAAACATTACCTGTAAGAGTTTGATATATGGCTTTTACTAAAATCCGATCTGAATGGGCTAAGCTCCAACGCAAATAATCATCTCCATCTTGCTCATTTGGAGGTAAGATGCTCCAAATTGATAACACAATATCAGAAGGCAGCCACTGAGTGAGAGAATGAGTATCCCAGTTACCTTGATCATCAACATAATAAATAAGCTTTTTATTGCTTTCTTCCCATGGAATTGGAGCTGTAGATAGATCCATAAGCCTATTACCATCATGTGTCCATTTATCTTTCCAAAAAGAAATTGCTGTGCCATTCCCAATCTCCCAATTAAGGTGGGTTTCCAATTTTTTCCAGATTGCGCATATGTAATTCCACAATCTAGATTCACCATTGCTACACCATATTATTATTCTGTTTATATTGCCCTTATCTTTTGTAAAAATATATGATTATTGTAATGCCCCGTCTGCAGCCGGTTAACTAACATTTATATGATAGTAAGAGCAGCATACGCAACTTAATTATTGCGGAAGCTAACTAATTTTTTTTTTTCCTTTTTCCTTATGTATTGCAAACCTTTTTACTTCCATAGCCAAAATAAAACGGACAACATTTCCTTTGTATTTTGGACTACTGGGGATAATTCCCACTATGATAATTTCAACCTGATTGACAGTTTAATATAATCCAGACATATACCATATTACCCAGCCATCCATGACATAGGCTATCTTAATATCACACCGTCTCAAAATAATGTCCATGATGTTACTTATATAATTATATCAAATAAACAAAAGAGATGCAATTAAATAAGTAACATAGACCTGAACATGCATAACTAACAGAATATACACACTATCGACATGGCATAAACATCTCCTATGCTCTCAAAAAAATACTTGGCATGTACAACTCAAAATATGGTATGTCAGGTACAAATCTAATATCTATAAGACCCTGACAATCATGTCAAGTAATATCTCTCATCTGGCCTCTTGCCACGCGAAGCCTCAGCACCATCAGCTCCTGTACCTGAAATGGTGATCCCCATAACACGGGATGAGATAATATAATTACCTCAGTAAGCTAGGGACCCTTGGAGGGCTCCTCCACCCCTAAGCTCACTTTTGGTATAAACACAGTATAAAAATCCATGCATGCTTCAGAATATGTATGACAATGCAGCGTGCAATAATATAATCCTACTGGCCAGAGAATATAACAAGTATGCATTACGCAAGGAAACGCCGTCTTGCAACATACCGTATGAGGAAACACTGTCTCATACTATGCATAAGAAAACACCATCTTATGTCTCACACAAGGAAACACCGTCTTGTGTGACACACAAACATACATACATATACATGCAACATATAGCAAGTCATATCCACATACCATATAAAAGTACCATCCTCCCTCGAAGTCTGGTGGAACAAACGGGGGATTAACCCCAATGACCGAAAGCTTACCTGGCAAGCAGTGTCCTCCAATAATTCTCGTGTCCACAGAGTCACGATCTCTCACAAATTCACAACCTAGTTCCAAGATGTGAAGACAATTAGTATTCCTATATACCAGTCTACCATATTTAATTTTCAAGACTACACATACCAGAAACCTACACTTGATTTTTAGTCCAATTTATCAAAGTGTCCTAAACGGCCATTTCATAATTTGTCCTTTTACGGGAACCAATTCCAAGCATATTTAACAAAGGGACTCACCTACAAATCACCATTCAACTACTCATACCATTTAATCCCAATTTATACAACCCTATATCATGCATTTTCTCCAAAAACACAAGAGGGGAGTTAGGGCATTTACCTTAGAAGCTTTAAAGCACTAAGAGAAAGACAATCCAAGCTTCCAACAAGGTCACAACCCTTCCTCAAGCCTTAAATCCGAAAATGGCAGCCATGGGTTCTTCAAAATATGTTTCTTTCTCATCCAAATGTAGCTACCAAGTTGAATGGATGAGGAAGAGGAAGGAGAACAAGATGGAGAGAAGGAATGACACTGATCTCTTTGATTTCCTTAAAGATTTGCTTGGAATAATATGGAAGAAAAGAAAAAGCAAAAAAAAAACTTCTTCGCTCACACAGAGACCATCGCACGAGAGAGAAAGAAAAGAATGAAGGAGATGAAGTGGTTCGGGGCTTTAAGTGACTTTTATAATTAACTGGGTATAAGTTTATCTATCTCGCTCACTAACTCTCATTCTAAATTTAACCATTAGTCCAGAATATTTTTATGGTAATATTTATTATTTTACTTTTCACTTTATGGTAAGTTTATTTACTCGTATTTTTACTCATTAATTGTCATTTTAACTTCTTTTTCATCAAAAGTGACTTTATTTCTTTTTCTTCTATTTTTTTTATAATTATTCTTCAATTTCATGATTAAAATAATTACTTCATAATTAAATCCAACACTGCATGTGGGGTTATTGTAATGATAAATGAAAGAGTTTTCGGAATTTCGTTAGGGCTAAAACACCCTGCTATTTTTAAAAATGTTTTATTTTACAACTATTAACATAGAAATTAATTTCTCATTATGTTATGTTTTTTTAGTAGTTAAGTATGGCATTTTTAAATTACTATCATTTAAATCAATTTTATAGTAATACTTTCAGGGCTGAGGCCAATCATCATTTTGGTGAACTATCGCCTAGACATTTATGGGTCCTGGTCCATAGGCCAGCATTGCTTTAAATGTAGATAGTTTAACTGTGATGTTTTCTTTTCTTATTTTTTGAAGAGCATGACGTACGGTAGAAACAAAAAAAATTGTTCTCCTGTTTTTTTAATAGATAATCAAGTATTCTCACACAACCTCCTCCAGTCATTTTATTTTTAGAGTATGGTCTCTAAAACTAGCTTCTTATTGGAACAAAAGATGTATTAGACTATTGTCACTAGAGTAAGTGTGAGATTTTTTATCTCCCTTTGAGGTAGAGGCAACTTCCTTCTGACTCTCAAAGAATTTCAAGAATTTACTTTGGCGAAGGTTTGAATCTCAAATCCTTGACATTCAGTTCAGCTACCCTGGGAGTTATTTGTTCTCATGTTTTTACCTGCTCTTCAACTTTATTTATTATGGATCTGGATCTTCTCATGTGAAAAAAAAATAATATGATTATCTGAGGAATCATAATCATATAAAAATAGATCAATGATAATAAAAGAAAAGAAAGAAAAAATATTAAAATAAGTAGTTATAAAATTATAACTGTTGATTCACCTTTATATAATTGAGATATTTCCACATAACCGTGTCATTTTTTTTTTTTCACATTAAAGTATCCATATCCATTTATTATAGAATAATAAAATAACTCAATTCTGTTGGTATCTTTAACAAAAGTAGAACGGGGAGTTACGAAACACACTGGTTATCATAGTTTTCTTAGCAGACAAGTTTGTAAATAACTTTCGACTAAGTAGTTAATTAAGACTCAAGTATTTTCGTTTGTAATTGATACAACTGGTTAAATGTATGGTTTAACCATAATTAAACTAAATAAAGTTTTAACCAGAGACATAGTTGATTTACGTTTCGTTCAGTTCAACTGGATAGTGCGATCCACTTTTTGAAACATTTGCTCATAGCATGCATGAATTTTAATGAATAATAGTACAAGCATAAAACACTAATAAATTATATATAGATATTTATACACTGACAGGCCGAAAAAAAAAAAAGGAACAAACATGAAATAAGAGTACACCTGAAAATCCAAATTATAAAATTTCAACATTTCAAATAAAAATTAGAGTAAATATCTTTTTGGTCCTCAGCAAATTTTTCGATATCCGTTTTAGTCCCTAGCAAATAAAAAGGCCCATCGTGGTCTCTAAAAAATTCAAAATGGATCCATTTTACTCATTTTGAGGACTAATATGGGTCTTTTTTGAATTTGTGAGGTATACGATTTCAACTAAATGAGTCCATTTTGAATTTCTTAGAACCACGATGGACCTTTTTAATTGCTAGAGACTAAAGAGGACATCAGAAATTTGCTGAGAAACAAAAAAGATATTTACTCTAAAAATTATACGTAGAAGGCGAACACAACAAATCATATATTTTGAGCTGAGATCTCCTGATCACATGCTTCTTTTTGTCAGCATAATCTTCAAGCCATGTTTCATATGCAGGACAACGGAAACACCAGGGATTATAGGATGGCCTTCCATCACATGGATGTGATAGTTCAACAACAAAGCAACAGCAACAGTCTTCATCTGAGTGAAGCTTATATTCTTACCCAAACAACTTCTTGGTCCAGCGTTGAAAGCAATGAACTTGTAAGAGGGTACATGAATAATCTCTCCTCTATTAGAAATCCATCTCTCTGGTCTAAATTTCAAGCAATCTTCTCCCCATATTTCCTCTACCCTCCCCATTGAGTACAGGGAGTACGTTATCATGGTATTTGAATTAATCCTATGACCACTAGGAAGAATATCAGATTTTAATGCACATTTGTGCTCAAAAGGTATTGGAGGATAAAGCCTTAAGGCTTCACTTATAGCTGCATGAAGATAAACTAACCTGTTAAGACTTTCCACACCTAAATCCTTCCAATCACCTTCTGTTTCTGGTAAATTTTCTCTGATCTCTTCAAGAATCTTAGCTTCCACAAATGGGTGTGTTGAGACGAGCCAGAAAAACCAAGAGAGGCCTGCACTAATTGTGTCTCTTCCAGCTGCAAGGAGATTCACTGCTGTGTCTCTAAGAAACTTGTCATCAATTTTTCCCTTTCCTATTTCATTCGCAAGAGCATTTAGCAAGTTCAACCCTGACTCATCAGCCAGGGTACTACTACCAGTACCACCGCCAAGCATTTTGCGTTTGGATATGATTTCTTCATATAACATTTTGTCAATAATTTTCTGGCTTTCTTTGAGCTTCTTTTCTTTCCCAACTTGAAGCCATTTCAGTAGCTTCCATAAGCATCTTGGCATGATATGTCTGTATAACAGTGCATCCTCTGCTTCATTGAAGGCTTTCTCACATGCAACATTTGGGAATTCAATTGAAAGGCAATTAGGATCGAATCCTAAAACCAAGGAGCAGATGTTGTCGAAGGTTAACCTTTGAAAAACATCTTGTAAATCCACCTGCATTCCTTCTTTCCATGCATGATCGAGAACTGGAAGTAGAGAATGCTCGACCTTTTTCTGAATGGTTTTGTAAATAAAAAACTGAAAACTTGGCTGCTTAAAAATTGAATGAAGTATAGTTCTGTTATACTTCCACAACTCGGAATCAGACCTGAAAATCCCATCTCCCAGGATTTCAAAAATGTCTCTAAAATCATTCCCTTTACCATAGTTTTCAAACTTTGTGGTTGTGATGTGTTGCACGTTCATCGGGTCGCTGGTCACAAAAAAGTTCATGTTTGTTAGCCATGGTCCTTCAAACATGAAATTACCACCATGATGTTTCAGAACTGAATTGGCATAATCATGGATGGTGGACGCGTTGAGCAAGACACTAGGTAGCATTCCAAGAATGGGCCATTTAGTGATGGGTGTGTGTCTGTTGAGCCACCAGAAATGGATTAAAACAAAAAGAAGAACCGCCACAAGGAATTCTTCAATCCCAAGCACGGCCATTATTGTGACTTTATTAAGGTTTTCTTCGTACTTCAAGGATGTCTACTAAGAGATGGTTTTTTCAACAAGGCAATGGTGTTGAGTGTTGTTAGCAAGCAACGAAGCTATTTATAAGTGATTTCCCATGGCCTAACAAAATATACATATTTCCCACTCGGATAAAAAAAAAAGTGAAGTCTTGAAGTTGAGTCCGTAACAACATAATTTTTTATTGTATGGGTCCATTAATTAGTTGCATCGTACAATGTCTTCAAAAAGTATTGGAAGTTGGAATCTTTTGATTTGGATATCAATATTCTAATTATTTTAACAAATTTTATTGAAAATATTAAAATAAAGGGAATTTATTGAAATGTGTAACTTTCTTGTCTTATTATTTAAAAAGGAAAAAGTGTAAGAATAATGTAAAAAAAATTATCACTAAATAAGTAGGGAAAAATGTTTCTCCAGCGTAAAATTATTTCTTACAATTTCAAAAAGATATCATTTTGGGTTTTGGGGAATAGAATGTTTTGACACTTTTACTTGTTGAACTCTAAAGATTTGAAGTGTTAAACATCTTATTTTTTTATGATAACAAAGCACAAGTGTTGCGTAAAATTGGCAAGTGCACCGATCGTACCAAGTAATAAAAAGTGAATAAGATATCGTCCTACGAGGATTGAGGCACCAAATTTAATTTTAACTATCCCTTTCTTAATTGGATGAACAAAAGAGGTTTTTGAAGTAATTGTACCGTGACAATTGTGAACCGTTCAATATTTCGTGAACAATTCAGAGAGAAATTTGAAGAAATTAAAATCAAAGAATGAGATTTGAGAAAAATATTTAAAGAAAAACTATTGCAGTAAAGGACGCAACACATTTCCGATCCCCACCTTGTAATATTGATTAATATTTATATTTAATTACCCAATTGACCAAATAATTCACCATATATAATTAATGAGTCAAGCCCTAATCCCTTAGTGATCTTAACCTTATTAACTCTATTAGAATCCTAATCTCTTAGAAATCCCTTTTCAAGTTAATCCTTAAGCCCAGTGAATTTTTCACATTTGCAGTTCATGTAGCCTATCCCTAGTGCATACATGAACAGTTATCTTACCCTTTGTCAGGAATTAGAATCCCAATATCCCTATTGTGAACCCTAACCCTCGCAATCCTAATAGAGTCGCGAATTCTAAAAGAATAATGGAATGAAAAACAGAGTAAAATAAATTCAATTGAATAATTAACCATAAACTTAACCAAAATACAAGGGGTTCACATCAAGGGTTGTGACCCTTACCACAATATAAAAAAACTAGCCAGACATATTCATGTATGACAAAACAAAGTATTCAAAAGAATTCATAAAAACTAGAAATAACCGGAAAGAATGAAAGAAGAAATCTTGATCGGCAGTCACCGAAGGCTTGCTCCGATTCCTGTCACTCCGTGCAAAAGTGTCTTTTTCTCTTGAGGTCTGAGTCTCTATTTATAGAGTCTTTGACCTAGTGGAGAAGCTTGATCTAATTTTTTTTCCGCATCTCACTGTAATCTTGTCTCTGATTTGAAAAGGATTTAATGTTGATTTGTCCGCACCTCCCACGCCACTAGCGTGGTTCCCACGCTGTGAGCGTGGGAGTTTTTCTTCAATATCCTGGAGCACCACACAACTGGCGTGGCTGCCACGCTGCAAGCGTGGATTGTGAAAAAAAGCTAGCGCTACTAGCGTCAATCCCACGCTAGTAGCGTGGTAGCTTCTGCCTGTTTTTGGACCTCTAGCGCTACTAGCGCGAGTCCCACGCTAGTAGCGTGGTTGTCTTTGTGTGAAAAGGCTTTCTTCACGCTATGGGCGTCATACCCACGCTGTGAGCGTGGGCCTTCAGTTTAGTTTTTCCTCTTTAGCTCCAATTTGTCTATTTTTCCTATGAAATCAACATAAAATCAGTATGCAATCTCTGATTAAGAATTTGACAGATCAACAGTGATTATTGCCATTTTCCCTTAAGATTTAATCACATTCTTTCTCTTTTTGTTTAGATTTCCTTATATGCTGAGCGCATATCAAACAATTCCCAGATTTGACCTTTGCTGTCCTCAGCAATGTAATAGATTCAAGTTATCAGCAAAGAATAATTCAGTGAAAACATGAAACATAATATCTTAAGAATTCAGACTGCTATGCATGTATAACTCTTTGTTAAAAACTCCCAGTAATGCTTTTCAGTTATATCAAGAATTTGAACTCCAGCTTGCATATTCCTCATCAGTTTAAATGTACTCTCATCACACTTAGTGTTTAAGGGTTTCACACTTATCCATCAGTGTAGTAGGAATTCCATAGGCTTGAACTTATTCTCAATTCCTAAGAATGAGGAATCCATTTGACATGCATAGACTGATCAAAAGGTCTTTGATAGGTTGTAACTTGGCCTGGTTTGGGGGTGAGAATCTTTTGGTCAGAAGCTGATTGGAGAGATTGAAATACTGATTTTAACAATACTTCCTTCTCTTCTAGGCTTTGCCTCATTTACAAACTTGGGATTCTTTCCCTTTCTTCACTACCTTTTCTTTCCTTGGTTGCAGATGTTTTTTTTTTCTTTCTTTTCAGAATTTTTGCCATATTTTGCAAGCCAGTCTTTTGTTTCCCTTTTCAACTTCTTATCTTTTCCTTGTTTATCTACTGAACTTTTCCTTTTTGAGAAGTAATTTGACTTTTCTTCTTTGATCAGCATTCAATCTCTCAAGGTGTGTCAAGAGGAACAGGATTAAGCAATTTTCATCAGGTTTGAATGAATTGGTTTAAGGCTCAAATGGGGCTTAACAATGGAAATTCTTATGGGTAGGCTGTTTGGCTCTAAGTTATCAAGAATAAAAATGCCCTTATCATTTCAGTCATGCATGCAAGCCAGAGAAACAGTTCAAGTTCTAGAAACTACTACAGTGAGGCCTCTCAAAAAGAAAATTTTTTGTTTAGGCTCAAATCCTCATAGTTATAATTCAACTAGAATCGCAATTCAAAGTTTCACATCAAGCATTATCAAAAAATTTCAACAAAACAGTTATAAAAACGAGCCGTCATCATTCTCAGATTAAAACAATTAATTGCTAACAGATATAATGCTTCATCCAACTCAATCTAATTATTTCCTGAGTAAGCTTAGAACATTCTGGAACTGCTTGTTTAGGAATTCTAAAAGTTTTCTTTTTTTTTCTTTAAAAATTGAATCTAACTAAAAACAGCAAATAAAAAAAATAAAAAAATTGAAGGTTAAAAATATCTCCTTTTTTTCAGAAAATTTTCTGTTAGACGTTCTTTCCGTGGTGTAGTTTCGCAGTATTTAGCAAGTCTCGCATACAGCATGCCATGCGACAATTACCAGATTTAGAACGTTGCTGTCCTCAGCAACAACTATACTGGTCGAAGAAGCTAATTCTGCCAGGTGGAACACACACACACACACTTGTTAAACAGTAAAACAGAATAATCATCAAAGTGTACTGCATAAAGAGAAATAATTCAACCAACTAATCCAACAAAATAAAGTGCCAAAGTAAATGTCACGGTGAAGTGAACTGGCGCTCACAACGTAGGTTTCACGCTGTGAGCGTGGAACCTACTGCCATTTTTTTTCTTTCTGGCACTCTTAGCGTGGTTCCCACGCTGTGAGCGTGGGACTTTCGGGAGCTTTGGGTCCTTTGACGCTGAGAGCGCAGTTCCCACGCTAAGAGTGCCAAATTGGCGCTGACGGCGCCAATTCCCAGATTAAAATTTTTCCACATGGTCACTAATTCACCACTTACTTGACTTATTTAAAAATTAAACTAACCTAAGCAAATAAAATAAATGAAATAAAAACAGAAAAACAACTATTGGGTTGCCTCCCAATTAGCGCTTGTTTAACGTCACGAGCCTGACGTACCCGTTGTGATTTATGGTGGTTGGAAGCATGCTACCATTGTTGACCCAATCTTCTTGATCCAGTATTGTTTCCTTCCATGAGCATATGCATATGGATGAGGATGAGGTTTCTCAGGAACTTTGAACTTAGTCTTCACATGTTTTTCCTTACTCTTGGGCTTTTCCATCTTAACCTTTGGCTTGCTTTCTTGATGCTGCTGATGGACTTCCTTATTGATGATAACAGGATATTGTTCTTCGTCTCCCAAGAAAGCATACTTAAGAGTTTCAGGAAACTCTTTTAATTCCACCTTTGGTACCAATGTAGCTGAGTCATCTTCTTTCTTTTCTAGCACCTCAAAGACAGTTGCTCGCTCTTCTTCTGGAGCAGCTTCATCTAGAGCCTTCAACTCTTCTTCAAGCTCTTGAAGCTCACTTTTCTCTTCCATAGCCACCTCTTTAACTGCTTCCTCAACCACATCAAGTCTGAAGCAATCACTGTGGTCAGATAAGTTCTTCATAGCTTTAAACACATTGATTGTGATTTTCTCATCATTCATCCTCAACTCGAGCTTTCCTTGTTCTACATCAATCATAGCTCGAGCTGTGGCCAAGAACGGTCTACCCAACAGAAGGGGCATTGCACTCTCTTCCTCCATGTCTAGCACAATGAAATCAGCAGGGAAGATAAACTTGTCAACTTTGACAAGGAAATCCTCTAGTATCCCATTGGGTCTCCTTGTTGAACGGTCAGCTAATGGTAAAGAGACCATGGTTGGCTTCAGTTCAGAAATTCCCAATTTTTCGCATATTGACAGCGGCATCAAGTTGATGCTTGCTCCAAGGTCGCATAATGCCCGGCCAACATTGGTGTTGCCTATCGCAATCAAGATGTTGAAACTTCCCGGATCTGAAGCTTTGGTGGGAACTTCTTCTGAATGATGGCACTGCACTCTTCAGTAAGTGCTACTGTCTCACAATCCTGCAACTTATGCTTTCTAGACAATAAATCTTTCATGAATTTAGCATAGTTAGGCATGCTAGCAAGAGCTTCAGCAAATGGAATATTAATATGCAATTTTTTAAACATATCTAAAAACCTGGCATACTGTTGTTTATGTGCTTGCTGCTTTAGCTTCATAGGATATGGAGATTTCTCAAAACGAGAATAATCTATCAGTTTCTTTGGAGCTTCAACAGCTTTCTCCTTTGCTTCTTCTTTGTCTTTCCTTGCAGGTTCTTCTTGCTCATGCTCCAGCTCAGGTGTTGGCTCATCAACTTTCTTTGGCTGAACTGATTTCGATTTTTCTTGAAGAGTGATCACAATTCCACTCTTTGTCACAATGGACTTGCGTTCCTCCTTTGGATTCACAATTTATCACTTGGGAACTGTCCTTGAGACCTTTTAGCCAACTTTCTAGACAACTGGCCTATTTGACTCTCCAAGTTTCGGATGGAAGCATCCTGGTTCTTGTGGTAGGCTCTGGTCTCCATTATGTGATCATTGGTGGTCTTGGCCAGCTGTATCATCGCTTTCTCTAGTTCGGATGGCTCCTTTTGTTGCAGAGGAGGAGGTTGCAGATAGTTCTTGGATTTATAATCCAAGCTGCTCCCTTGATTCCTCCTTTGGAAGTTGGTCCCTTGGCCTCCATTCTGATTCCTTTGATAACTTTGAGTGTTCTGTGGAGGCCTTGGATTATACCAAATTCCATTGACTTGGAATGGTTCAGCTCTAGTGAGTGTAGGGCACTCATTAGTATCATGCGGCTCCTTGCAATACTCACAGTCGAATACATCTACCTTGGATGTTGAGAGCTGCATCCTGTCTAGCTTGGCATTCAAACTGGCCGCTGCGAAATCATCTTCTGCTCAGCTAACGAGGCGTCAGTGTTCCCCAGTTGTAAAATTCCCCTTTTGGGCTGAGCTGGTTGAACGAGAGGAACTGTAGTCGACGCATTATCATTCCGTGCCAGATAATCATTGAGCTCCAGGGTTTCCTCTGCTGTCTTCTTGCCGATGGTTCTACCGGCTACACTGTTGACAATCATCCTCGTATCCGGTGTCATCCCGTTGTAAAATACTCTGACTTTCTTCTCGTCTGGAAAGTCATATTGTGGGCATTTTCTGATCAACTCCTGGAATCTCGTCCAGGCATCACAGAGTGTCTCTCCTGGTTGCTCAATGAAGTTAGTGATTTCGTTCACCAACTTGTTGTATTTTTCCCGAGAAAAATGTTCAGCAAAGAACTTAGCTGCTAAGTCCTCCCATGTTCGGATACTGTTAGGAGCTTGTCGAGTTAGCCATCTGAGGGTTTTTCGGTCACAACAAAAGGAAACAACCTGAGTCTGGTTGCATCATCAGACACTCCATGATGCTTCGTGGTGTCACGGATTCTCAGAAATCTGTCCATGAAGTCATGAGGATCTTTGTAATCCTCTCCACCGAATGGGTTCTTCTCCACCAACTTGATCAGCGACGGATTGATGTCAAAATTGTTGGCATCTATCTGTGGTCGGACAACACTGGAGTTCGACCTGGTGAACATAGGAGCCAGAATTGACTCCATCAACACCGCTGGAGGAGGTGGTGGAGGAGGTTGATCTTCATTATTGGCAGCCATCACAGTTGTTATTTGTGGCTTGGAACTTGAGGACTCCTCTTGCTTTCTTTGCTTGGCTTGTTTTCGATTTTTCCTTGCAGTTTTCTCTATTTCTGGATCAAACTATAAAGAATCTCGATGTACTTTACCTCGCATAAACTAAAGCAAAAGGTCAGTAACAAAACAAAATCCAATAAAGAAATTCAAAAGTTAAAAATAAATTAGGCGTAGTCAATCCCTGGCAACGGCGCCAAAAACTAGTTGCGTAAAATCGGCAAGTGCACCGATCGTACCAAGTAATAAAAAGTGAGTAAGATATCGTCCCACGAGGATTGAGGCACCAAATTTAATTTTAACTATTCCTTTCTTAATTGGATGAACAAAAGAGGTTTTTGAAGTAATTGTATCGTGACAATTGTGAACCGTTCAATATTTCGTGAACAATTCAGAGAGAAATTTGAAGAAATTAAAATCAAAGATTGAGATTTGAGAAAAATATTTAAAGAAAAACTATTGCAGTAAAGGACGCCAACACCTTTCTGATCCCCATCTTGTAATATTGATTAATATTTATATTTAATTACCCAATTGACCAAATAATTCACCATCTATATTTAATGCGTTAAGCCCTAATCCCTTAGTGATCTTAACCTTATTAACCCTATTAGAATCCTAATCCCTTAGAAATCCCTTTTCAAGTTAATCCGTAAGCCCAACGAATTTTCCACATTTGCAGTTCATGTAGCCTATTCCTAGTGCATACATAAACAGTTATCTTGCCCTTTGTCAAGAATTAGAATCCCAATATCCCTATTGTGAACCCTAACCCTCGCAATCCTAATAGAGTCGTGAATTCTAAAAGAATTATGCAATGAAAAATAGAGTAAAATAAATTCAATTGAATAATTAACCATAAACTTAACCAAAATACAAGGGGTTCACATCAAGGGTTGTGACCCTTACCACAATATAAAAAAACTAGGCACACATATTCATGTCTGACAAAACAAAGTATTCAAAAGAATTCATAAAAACTAGAAATAACCAGAAAGAATGAAAGAAGAAATCTTGATCGGCAGTCACCGAAGTCTTGCTCCGATTCCTGTCGCTCCGTGCAAAAGTGTCTTTTTCTCTTGAGGTCTGAGTCTCTATTTATAGAGTCTTTGACCTGGTGGAGAAGCTTGATCTAATTTTTTTTCCACATCTCACTGTAATCTTGTCTCTGATTTGAAAAGGATTTAATGTTGATTTGTCCGCACCTCCCACGCCACTAGCGTGGTTCCCACGCTATGAGCGTGGGAGTTTTTCTTCTATATCCTGGAGCACCACGCAACTGGCGTGGCTGCCACGCTGCAAGCGTGGATTGTGAAAAAAAGCTGGCGCTACTAGCGTCAATCCCACGCTAGTAGCGTGGTAGCTTCTGCATGTTTTTGGACCTCTGGCGCTACTAGCGTGAGTCCCACGCTAGTAGCGTGGTTGTCTTTGTGTGAAAAGGCTCTCTTCACGCTATGGGCGTCATACCCACGCTGTGAGCGTGGGCCTTCAGTTTAGGTTTTCCTCTTTAGCTCCAATTTGTCTATTTTTCCTACGAAATCAACATAAAATCAGTATGCAATCTCTGATTAAGAATTTGACAGATCAACAGTGATTATTGCCATTTTTGCTTAAGATTTAATCACATTCTTTCTCTTTTTGGTTTAGATTTACTTATATGCTGAGCGCATATCAACAAGCAATCTCAACATGCAAACACATTGAGAAAAACAGTCGTACAAGTCCAAAATGATGTAAAGAGACTTTTTCAATATGCAAAAAGCTAGAAAGAAGTCAAAGAAACCTTTTAGTCAAAGTTATGAAAGTCGAAGAGATCAAAGCTTGAAGACCTAGCCAAGTCAAATGTTTAATAAGGCTAGAAATGTTTAATTAGGCAAGAAAACAAAAAGAATGAAGTTTATTGAGCTCTCTCATCAAGTTATGCATACTAGGTTCACTATTACATGCATTTAAGGAACCTAAGTAGTGAAATCATGCATACTTAATCACATACACATGACATTATGCTAAACAGAGGCTAGACATATTCACTTATGTGTGAGAAATTATTAGAAACCTTAAGGAGTTGAGTTAGATCAAAAATTGCATTCATAGGAAAGATGACATTTACTTGAGTAACCATAAGTGACTTACCCGAGTGAGTAAAGGATTGATATTTACCCAAGTAAAATTGTAATAGAAAGCTAAAGTTTAGGATTTCAATCTTCAGTGGCTATAAATGGATAGTTTATCCATTAGGCTCTTATATAAAAATTTGTTGAGGGTTTCTATGCACAAATTACACTCACTTTACATCGGATTACACAGAATTTATAGTTATCATCATTGAGAGGCTATTTTGGCATACTTGGGAGAAAACGCCTTTAATTCATCATTCTTTTTCTTTTCTTACAATTTTTTGTTTTTATTTGATTGAGAATGAGTTGTTTTTTTATCTATTTGAGATTAGTTTGTTGCTGAAAATTGATTTGAGTGATTGGAGAGATCTTATGGATGTATAGGTTGAGAGAGTGACTGAGATTGGTCAAGATTCTTGTAAAACTCCATTGTAATTCATTTTTTTAGACACCGATTGGAAGTTCTAAAGATAGTGGATGATCTACGACAGTCTAGACATAGCCCTCATGTGGTTTAAGGGTGAGCAAGGATAAATTTTTTATTTGATCTTCTTACCCTTAAACTCTTTAATTTCCATGTTTCATTCTGTTTTATTGCATTTTAATCTCTGTTTTGAATCTATTTTTGGGTTGATAGGGGTTTAGAATTTGTTCTTGATCGTTTCCTATTGATTTTATTGATTTTTGATAGGGAGCAAAGGTTTCCAGCAAAACAAGTTATAACAATTGACCCCCTATTGTGGGTTTGAGCAATTCTTTATATAACATTACTTCTGCATTGCAACATTTTTCCAAAATCTCTAACATTTATTTCTCCGAACCCCTAAACAACGTCATCTTGAAGTCATGGGAGATATAAAAATTTCTGTGACAAGAGAACCAATAAACCCAATGATAGAGTTAGGCATTTATTACAGTAATACAATTTTGAAAAGGAAATCAATCAACGTGATATAGTTGGATTATGTTTGAAGAAGTGGACCCTACCTATGATGTGTTTTATCACCTTGTGCTTCTTCTTGGGGAAAACATTTTAAGTGCTCACGTCTCATCCATTATTTGATGCGTCTAGATAATAGAAACGAGACACCAATTCTAAGATGTCATCATATCAGCATTGTGTAACAGCCCGTTACGTATCAGTGTTGTTAGCATTGATATAATTACAATCACAGCAGTTTATTCAAAAATGCGAGTAAAGTTTTTCCTTTTCATTACGTAAGCATTTAAAAACAATAATAAAGCGTAACGATAAAAGTTGTGATCATAACTGAAATCTAACGCGGAATAATTAAAATAAATTTCTAACTATTATATATTTCTTATCTTAAGTCACTAAGGGGTTCCCATAAACCCACCTAACATATATCTCACTGTTACGGTTTTTATATAACTGAACATGGTTCACTCTTTTGGATACTAAGCGTGATTTAGTGGTTACAAGTCTCTCATATTTTAGTATATTATTTTAGACTCAATTAAATTTCCAACAAGGTATCACACGCCCCATAAAGTTCTCATTTGCTCTGGTTATCGCCGTTTGAAGTTGGACAAATAAAGCTGCCAGCCAACTCCAAACAAGACACCAAACATACATCACCATTTCTGCAATTCTGAACAAAACACTCCACCAATTGTCCTCAAATTGTTATACGGTAAACTAGCACCTTAAGATTCAATTTGACATATCATGGGCCTAATTTCACCAAGAATTGAGGGAGAAATAATTTTCCCAAAACTGCCACCTGACAGCCCCCATGTGCAGGGCATTCTGGACAGTCCTCACTCAATCGCGTCTACAGATCTACACACAGCTTCAATGACTACCAAATTTTGACACAACATAGTTGACATCTCAATCTTCAAAATAGTGTATGGCACGTCCCTATTGGACTTCTATGGAGGGAGATATGATCTCCCAAAGTTGACCTTAAATCTGCCATTTTAATAGAAATTTCGACAACATCTTTGTTTATTCAATGTTGTAAATAGTAATTATGTAGTCATTTATTAGTAATTATGTAGTCATTTATTTGTATTAAATAGTAATTATGTAGTCATTTATTTGTATTAAATAGTAATTATGTAGTCATTTATTTGTATTTATTTAGTCCGTTACTTGTATATTGGGCCAAGCCCATTAGGTCAAAATTAGGTCAAGAAGTCTCTATAAATAGAGACCCCTATGTACAGATTCAAATACAATTCAATAATATTTCAAATACCCTTTTATTTCAAGTTGGTATCAGAGCTCTCGATCCTGAGGGCTCTGCTTCCGCGCCTATTGTCTTTAGAACAAGAACCTTTTATTCTTTTTGTCTCTCGCTGCCATCAGCCGCCACCGGATTTTTTTTCCGGGGATCTCTTGGACCGACAAGATCTCTGTTATACTGGATCTCTATTACTGTTCATCGTCTCCATTATTCTTCATCACAAGACAGCCAATCTCACCGGCGCGTGGCGGCACGTGAGATCATATTTCCGGATCGGACCACCGCAATCTTGATCGTCCCTTCATCCTCTTTCTGGATCTGTGCTCCTCTCTTTGATCAGACATCATTTGGTATTTATTTGTGATTTTTTGGCTTCTTAGAGCTTTTCTTCGACCATTTTCTGTGCAGTATGGCCTCTTCTCAAAGGAGTTCTTTTTCAAAATTTTATGATGGTACCTCTTCTAGACCTAAGAGAGATGATCGATGGTGTTCTTATTGTAAAAGAACAGGTCATATCAAGGATTTATGCTTTCGCCTTTATGGAAAGCAATCTGTCTTAGAAAAGATGGCAAAGTTGCGTGGTCAAGCGCATTTTACTTCCTCTGAAATAACTCCTACACCTAATAAGACCCAACCTGCATTTCGTCCAGATGAGTTGGAACGGCTCCGAACCATTCTTGATTTTATGAGTAAGCCATCTGATACTAGTGCTTTGACTATGACTGGAATGAGCTCCAAAACTTATTTTTTCCTTTCTTCATGTAATGATTTTAAACATTCTTGGGTTGTTGATTCTGGTGCTACTGATCATATGGCTTGTTGTGCTGACTCCTTTACCTCTTATCATCCTACCATTGGAACTCATACAATAGTCGTAGCTGATGGCTCTCATACATCAGTTGCGGGATCTGGTGACATAAACTTACAGCAGTCCTTACATCTTAAGGATGTTCTTCATGTTCCTAAACTCTCCACGAATCTTCTTTCTATTCATAAAATTACAAAAGATTTGAATTGTACTGTAACCTTCTATCCTACCCATTGTGTTTTTTAGGATCTCGCCACGGGGAAGACGATTGGTAGTGCTAAAGAGCAAGGTGGGTTGTACTATCTGGTGTCACAATCTCCTGCAAATAAAGTAACAAATCACATCTTGATGTCTCATGGTCAATCAACTGCTGATTCTTTGATTTGGCTTCATCATAAGCGCTTAGGTCATCCTCCATTTAGTTTACTCAAATCTTTATTTCCGTCATTGTTTTTGTCTAAATCTGTTGAGTCTTTTCATTGTGATGTTTGTGAATTTGCTAAGCATCATCGTGTGTCTTTTCCTTCTAGTATTACTAAGAGTGTTGAACCTTTTGATCTTATTCATTCTGATGTTTGGGGTCCCTCTAAAGTCCCTCATGGTTCTGGAAATAGATGGTTTGTTTCTTTTATTGATGATTGCACTCGTGTAACTTGGGTGTACTTAATGCGTGAAAAGTCTGAGGTACCACAACTGTTCTTTCAATTTTATAAAATGATTGAGACCCAGTTTGGTAAAAAACTCAAGAGACTAAGAACAGATAATGGTATTGAATATGTTAATCATAGCTTTGCCCAATTTATAAGAAATAACGGTATGATTCATGAACTTACTTGTGTTGACACCCCCCAACAGAATGGGGTTGCTGAAAGAAAGAATCGTCACCTTCTTGAAGTGGCTCGTGCATTAATGTTTCAGACACATGTACCCAAATACTATTGGGGAGATGCTATTTTTACTGCAGCATTCTTGATCAACCGTTTACCCACTCGGGTACTTGACCATGTAAGTCTTATTCACTCTATGACTTCTTTTTTCCCTTCTATTCCAACTATGATGAGTCTTCCTCCACGAGTGTTTGGGTGTGTTGTTTTTGTTCATGTTCATAAACATCATCGCAGTAAGTTGGACCCTAGGGCTATTAAATGTGTTTTTCTTGGTTATGTTCCTGATAAGAAGGGCTACAAGTGCTATCACCCTAGTAGTAGGAAATTTTTTGTTTCTATGGATGTTACATTTCAGGAATCTGAGTCCTTTTTCCAAGGTCCTCATCTTCAGGGGGAGAATCCTTCACCAGAAATCTCATCACCTCCCTTCTTTGAGTTTGAATCATCAGTGTCTACTCTTTTACCTATGTCAGTGTATCCTCCACCTGGTCCTGTTCCTCCTGTGTCTGTTCCTACTGTGTCTGATCCTCTTGTGAGTAATCCTCCTGTGACTGATTCTCTTGTGATTGATACATCAAGTACACCAGAGATACAAAAGATTATGACACCTGAAAGAAGGAAACAGCCCACATTGTCTCAGCAGCAACCTCAATCGTCTGAACCACTGGTAAGTCCTGAATCTCATATTTCTGATCATGATGTTAATACTTCTGATGACTTACCCATTACTACTGATTCTGATGATTTTTACCCATTGCTCTTAGAAAAGGAAAAAGAGCTTGTCCCAAGAAATCTTGTCCCTCATGTCCCTCTTGTACTCAATACCCTATCTCCCAGTTTGTTTCCTCTGCTAATCTTTCTGTGCAGCACAAAAGCTTTGTTTCAACACTAGACTCTATTGCAATCCCAAAATCAGTACATGTAGCCTTGAAAGATAGGAATTGGGCTCAAGCCATGCAAGAGGAGATGAATGCATTGGAGAAAAATAAAACATGGGAGGTTATTGATAGACCTACTGGAAAGAAAGCAGTAGGGTGCAGATGGGTTTATGCCCTGAAATATAATTCTGATGGAACTCTTGAGAGATACAAAGCTCGATTAGTTGCCAAAGGTTACTCTCAAACCTATGGCATTGATTATGAAGAAACATTTGCTCCAGTTGCAAAGATGAATACGGTGAGAGTTTTGTTATCCCTTGCTGCCCATTACAATTGGGATATAAACCAATTTGATGTGAAGAATGTTTTCCTCAATGGTGAGTTAGAAGAAGAAGTCTACATGGAAATTCCGCCTGGTTTTGATTCTGTGAAGGGAGAAAATAAAGTTTGTAAATTAAAAAAGGCCTTGTATGGATTGAAGCAGTCACCTCGTGCCTGGTTTGGAAAGTTTACTAAGGTTATGATGACCTTAGGATATAAACAAAGTCAAGGAGATCACACTCTTTTTTTCAAGCATTCCCAAAATGGGAAGCTTACTGCGCTCCTTGTATATGTTGATGATATTATTATCACAGGTGATGATTTTGTGGAGAGACAGATTCTGCAAACACGGCTTGCCTCTGAGTTTGAAGTCAAAGACCTTGGGAAACTGAGATATTTCCTAGGGATAGAAGTAGCTCATTCGAGCAAAGGAATCTTTATCAGCCAGAGGAAATATGTTCTTGATCTTCTCAAAGGAGCAGGAAAGCTCGGGTGTAAACCCTCTAATACTCCTATTGAGCAGAATCACAAGATGGGCTATGAAGAGGAGAGTCCTCCAGTTGATAAAGGACAATATCAACGGCTAGTTGGAAAATTGATATATTTGGCCCATACTAGACCAGACTTAGCTTATGCTGTTAGTGTTGTCAGTCAGTTTATGCACGATCCAAAGGAGAAACATATGCAGGCAGTAGAGAGAATTCTTCAGTATCTGAAAGGTACTCCTGGTAAAGGGTTATTATTCCGACGTGATGGCAATCTATCTTTAGAAGTCTACACAGATGCTGATTATGCTGGATCCGTGACTGACCATCGTTCTACCACTGGTTATTGTATGTTTCTTTGTGGTAACTTGGTGACATGGAGAAGTAAGAAACAAGATGTGGTCGCCAGATCAAGTGCAGAAGCTGAATTTCGAGCTATGACTCAAGGCATTTGTGAGTTACTCTGGCTGAAAATTGTACTTGATGATCTAAAAATAAAATGTGAGGGACCTATGAAGCTGCTATGTGATAATAAGTCCGCTATTTGTATAGCTCATAATCCAGTTCAACATGATCGGACTAAACATATTGAGGTCGACCGCCATTTCATCAAAGAGAAACTTGATAGCGGGTTGATTACCACTCCATACATTCCCACTGGGCGTCAATTAGCTGATCTATTGACAAAGGGGCTTCCTTCAGATAGATTTCAAGAACTTGCTAGCAAGATGGGAATGATAAATATCTATTCCTCAGCTTGAGGGGGAGTGTTGTAAATAGTAATTATGTAGTCATTTATTAGTAATTATGTAGTCATTTATTTGTATTAAATAGTAATTATGTAGCAATTTATTTGTATTTATTTAGTCCGTTACTTGTATATTGGGCCAAGCCCATTAGGTCAAAATTAGGTCAAGAAGTCTCTATAAATAGAGACCCCTATGTACAGATTCAAATACGATTCAATAATATTTCAAATACCCTTTTATTTCAAGTTTCAACCTATCTCACTTTATCAAGAGTGTGTTATTATGCCTCAAAGGTACCTAATAGTCAAGGGTGGACTCAAGGACCAACAATGTCTTGGTGCTCTTACAACCCACAATAATTTATATCATTTACCTTAATTTACAATTCATTATTTACTTTGTCAAAACTTAAATCATTTCAATCACATTATTCCATTTGCATGCATTCTTTCAACATACACATAATCATCACCTAAAATAGGCCTATTGCTTTTTCATCGCATACATGCTTTAAATATTACACAAGGCCTATGATTCACAATTTACAATTCTCCCGAATGATAACATAATACAACAAAGTCCTCAAAATACATCATAATGAATCATCAACTAGACTTAGGCAAAATATGGAATTAACTATAACAAGATGCGTAATCCTAAAGCAATATGCAATGTTCATGCCCTAAGTCTAGCCTATGTAAAAAGTAGCCTCAAAATGCAAAAGGCCCTCTAATCTCCAAGTGCTCATCCTATGGGCCTCTTGCCCACAGCTCCGGTCCCGCTACAACCACCTAAAATATTGCCCCAAACACGGGATGAGATATACGAATATATCTCAGTAACCAGAGGTTATGGAAGTCACTCCGCCCAATGGTTCACTCGGATGTAAAATCAACAATGCATCATAACAACCTAAACGGGATAAAGCAAGGGATTTAGTGAAGTAGGGAAGCATAAGGAGTAAACATAAAATGAAGCTGGAATGGTCAATGCCAAAACCACGCAACATTCGGCCTATTGGCCTCGGTAGATAACCTACGGGCTTTCATCCAAGGATGTGTTCCCAGAACATCAACCAAGGCACCCACCACAAATACACCCGAGACATTCCTAGAGTGCTCCTTAACGGATAACAACTCTATGACCACAGGTCAACTGAAACTCCCTCTCAGAGACTTGTCCAGTGGAAGTCCGTAACGCCCGAAGGCAACTATCTACTGGCCAAAGATACGGTACATCCTATGTACCCAATATATATATATATATATATATATATATATATATATATATATATATTGTAGGAAATCTTAGATTTATGCGGAAGCGATTTAAGACCTAGTACATTGGTATGCTTACCGAATCATCCTTGTTTCAAAATTACCTCTCGGTGCGCAGGTCTCGTGTAGAATCTTCCCTTGTAGGATTCCTCTTCACGAACAACTCACCTCAGCGCCGCAGCACGAAAAACCTCCTTGAAGCTGGCTGGACTGTGGCAGATCTTCCAAACTATCTCTCGAGGAGGAAGGGGAAGTGTGTGGGAACTGATTATATATATATATATATATATATATATATATATATATATAAATGCATGAGCATGTTACAACTACATTCTTGACATACAACCTCTAACAACTACCCCCAAGGGGCATGGTGGAGCGCACACGTAGATTAACCCCAATTTCAAGGGATTATCTTATTGAAGCTCCCCCTCTAGGTATCTCCAATGCAAGATACAACTAAATTGGTCCAACCAAAAATACCTACACATAGGTCATTCCCATATCAATTAGAACCACATAACAACATACGCTTGGTTATTCAAGTATTCATGCAAATTGCCATAAACACTTACCACAGTCCTTTTGGTCCAGGACCAAAGGCAATCC
Organism: Gastrolobium bilobum; assembly: GCF_033153095.1. Lineage (NCBI taxonomy): Eukaryota > Viridiplantae > Streptophyta > Magnoliopsida > Fabales > Fabaceae > Gastrolobium > Gastrolobium bilobum. The sequence continues at coordinate 11,426 of NW_026898313.1, read as the reverse complement.
ACCAAGCTCACTGTTCAAAGCTCACGTCTGTGGGAGGCAACCTACAATGACCACACAAGGATCATCAATACAATTGTAACTCAAGTTGAATTACAAAGAAAACACCCCTACACACCCACCATAGGTTTGGCCATTTGGCCAAAGGTACCTTACCATGTTGTTAATTTTATTACAATGTCCCAATAGCTTCCTAAACTCACCACAACACCAATTCAAGTCCTTAATTTCATTCCATTACAACTCAACACCATTTTCCCTAAAATTCCTCATTATGGCCGAATTCAAGCACCACACACATCCAATGATTCTTCTTCCAATTTCAATGCATCACACCAACACACAACCTATATAAACTTAGTTCAAATCCTCACAAAGTTCAAATCCTCACAACATCAATTACATGAATTTTACAACATCTTTTCCTTATTTTCCCTACATGGCCAAATTTGGTGTGCATGCATACCAAAGGGTTTCCAACTCAATTCCACACTTTCACACATAATACAATCCTATAATTAACTCATACAATTACTCCACAACTCAATTATACAATTCCAACACAATTCCAATTCACAAAGTCTTGCATTTCCATCATAAAATTTGCCCAAGTTATCATACATTTCCTCAATAATTTTTATGAGCTCTATCATTATAAAACATCATTCTAAGGCACTTTTATCTAATACATATTTTCAATTTGAGGTCCCCAACCACATCAATCCATACAACATGCTCTAGGGTTCATAAACTCAATCCACAAAATTATCCAATGAAATGTGTTGAAACTTACCAAGGATTAAGGCCTAAGGCTCCTCCATACAATACCCAAGCAATAGTGGATCAAACAACTTTCTCCTTCACAAAACCGTGACAATTGGTCCAAGTTTTCTCCCAATCTAGTGAGTTTCAAGGGTTGGAAGTATCATGGTTGGGTTTAGAATGCATTTTACTTCAAATTTCATGTAGTGGAACTTTGGTTTTGATGGAGTAAATTTTCAAAACAAAACTTCCACACCAACAAGGGGGGCCGCGGGTTTTGGAGAGAAGGAGAGGAAGAAGAAGGTGCAATAGTGTTTTGGGACATGTGGCACAACTCCACTTAAGTGGGTGGGTCCTACTGCCACCTCGTGCGATTCAAATTAATTCAAATCTCCCGCTAAAATCACTAAACATCCATTAATTCCAAGACTATTTAGAAACTTCAAATTTTAACATTCACTAATGTCCTTTAATTGCCCTTGATCAGATGAATCCAGAGTTTTCCGGTCGTTCGGTGAAATCACAATTTTAAGCTGTTATGTGCACTGTGGGCATGCTTACCCAAAAACCCTAATTTCAATCAATTTTCATCAGAAATCATAATTCCTAGTCCTGTGTACCATTTATAATTTATTTCCAAACCTAGAGCTCAAAATTCATTCGGCACACTTTTCGGTGCAACTGTACCGCTGTATTTTTACCTCCGGTAAAAATATTATTCATCAAATTTCCAGAAACTTGCCTAACCACTCAATTTTTCGTTCTGAATTGATTTCCAGAGTTATTTTTCCTATTTGAGACCTTCTACTCACATTTCATTTCATAGGGTTACGTGTTTGACAATTTATCGTTTTACCCTTCTTATGTGTTTTGACCCTGAATTCAGGATTTTTCAGTAATCTTACCCTTTAAACCATATTTAAATATAATTATATGATTTAGAATTACAAGTTGTTATACACTGAGGAGAGAGGGAAAATAACCAACATCAGTAATTTATCCATAATACATGTGTCTCATTTTAAATGGCAGTAATATCCATTACTGGGTGCAACATAAGCACTAAAATTGCTCTCATTCTAAGGACCATGCATTTACTTTAGTAAATCAACCAAGCGATTATGCAAAATTGAAAAAAAGATCCCTTTTGATTAAATCAATGTCTAATCTCATGTACACATATAATTGTACTTAGTATTAGATTTGGTGGGTTCAAAACATGTGTAAACGTTCTCATCCGATTTTGAAAAAGCAAACAATAACTTAGAAATATAAGCTGCACAAAAAGATACACAGAGGCATGTTGCGAACACGGCAAGTATATCGATCGTACAAGTAATAAAATGATGAGTAGAGTATTGTTCCCACGAGGACTAAATTCAAGCAATAATTCACCGTTTTTAGATAGACAATTCCAAAGGTGATTTCACAAGTAACCAATATTAAATTAAAAATAAATAAAGGTGATAATAGAAGAAATTAATTAAAAGATGAACTTAAAACTATGAATAAAAATGCAGTTAGGTTTACTTCACCTCTGATCCCCCTTAATTGGCTTAAACAAATTCAATAACTTTCCATCCCAAATGTTTCAAACAATTCACCATCTAAGAATTAAATGGTTAAATCCTAATGTCTTAGTTCCTTAACCCTTTAACCCAATCGGAATCCTAATAAAATCCTTTTAGATTAAGCCTTAAGTGTGATAAATTACACAAGTTTGCAATTCCTACAACTTATGCCTAGAATATGCAAGAATTGGTGTTCTACCTCTGTCTAGATTAAAAACTCAAAATATATTTTGTGAATCCTAATCCTCTTTTTTCTTATACGATTGATTAGGCTATACAAGAATTTAAAAATATAAATTAAGGTAAACACAAACGATTTAAGACATTATTATTGAAAAGAAATTAAACCAAACAAGAAATCACATAAGATCCATATTGATATGCCTCCAGCATATATATGATTTTAAGGCAAAAAGAGAAAGAAATATTTATCAATCTTGGATAAAAGGGCTAGAATTGTTATTTAATTGATAAATCTCAATCAGAGATTGTGTAACTGATTTCCTTCTGATTTTGTAGGAAAACAGGACAAAAAGAAGCCACAAATTGGAAGCACGAACCTAAAGCCCCACGCTACTGGCGAGGGTGTGGTACTGTCAGCGCCAGAAGAACTTTTGATCCAGAACCTCTATGCTATCAGTGTGGAACTGGCACTACAAGCGCCATCCATTCAAGCTAACCACGTTGACAACGTGGTAACCACGCTAGTAGCGTGAACCTCCAGTACTCTGAACAAAACTCCCACGCTGATCGCGCGGGAACCACGCTAGTAGCGTGGAAGGTACGGGAAAAATCAGTAACATATCTCAGACTGAATCCGAGAAGATTGGACCCAAGATATACAATGAAGATTTGATCAAGATTTCTAAGTAAGGGTACAAACTCTATAAATAGAGACTCAATCCCCTAGAGACAAACATCTTTTGCTGGAGAGAATAGTTAGGATCAGAGAATTGAAAGAATTCTTGGAGACTCGCGCTGGAGATCAGGATTCCACCGGAGTTGAAGACTGAAGACCATTGAGCTTCCTTCTTCTTCTTCTTTTCTTTTTCGTTTATGAACAATTTTTATTATTTGAATTTGTTTAAGTCAGACATGAATATGTCTGACTAATTTCTTTTTGTAGTTGGGATCACGGACTCGATGTGAATCCTTTATATTTTATGTATTATTTTTATAATTTAATTAGTTTGTTTGTTTTATTTTGCCTGTGTTAATTTTTCCATATCCTGATTAGAATTAGCCACTTTAACTATAAGGCTTTGAGGGTTAGGACTCACAATAGACATATTGGAGTTTTAGTCTGGACAAGGGTAGAATAACAATTTGTGCATGACCTAGACATAGGCTAACATAGATTGCAGACTTTTAATTCATTTTCTTAATGCTTAATTCAAGAGGGATTGCTAGGACACTAGGATTCTAATTGGGTTAAAGGGTTGAAATCACTAAGACATTAGGGTTCAACTAATTTATAGGAAAATAATGAATTGTCTGAGCAAACCAATTAGGTAATTATAAAATACAATATAGGAATATAATGGCGGATCAGAGGTGAAGTGCATCCTGGCTACAGTCTTTTTACAATTTTTAATCAATCTCATAATTTCTTGTCATTCTTGATACTCTTGCATGCGTTTTAATATTAATTGTTTTTAAAATTCTGTTTATCAATCACTTTCACAAATCAAACAAATTTTCTTTTCCAACTTAAGGGGAATAGTTAAATTAGCACTTGGTGCATTAATCCTCGAGGGAACGATCTTTACTTATCACTTTTATTACTTGAAACGAACGGTATACTTGCCGATTTCGCAACACATATCCCTAACAACAAAGAAAATTAACTAGACATATCTGACTTAAACAAAATAGAAAAATAAATTAAAATAGATGAAGTGAATAAAAGAAGAATTCTGGTTAATCGCCATGCAAAGCTTTGATCTTCCTTCCATCTTCGTCTTGAGCTCTGAAAAATTGAATTCTTCCTCTTGTCTCTGGGTCCTCTTCTTCAGAATATGCAAGAATGAATTTTGCTTCCAAATTCTCTCCTTTATATTGAGAAGAAAGTTTCCTTAATTGTTTTTAATCAAATGTTCCATCAAATTCTTAAAATCTTCCTTTTATATTTAAAGGAAAACTTTCAACTTGAACTCTTCAATTTATCTTATTATTAAGCTGAAAATTCCTACAAAATATGAGAATTTTTTATGAGAATATTATTAAGAGTAAAATAACACTCTAGTTACAATTCTCACATCTTTTGGTTATTTTCAAATCAGTTTCATACTCATTTTAGCCTTTAATACATAATAAATTGAAGGCTCATCAAATAATTCCCAGAATTGCACATTGTTGTCCCCAACAATAATCAAGAATAACAATATAAAGCAAAGACATGAAATTCAAGCATAACATTGAATCAAACAAGTAATTCAGAGCAAATGCTCAGGCGAATACTGTGCTAAGCAAAAATGACTTCCAGTTTTCAAGAAGAATAGAATCCAACTTGAGTACCCCTTACTGGGATAAATAATACACTCATCACTTAAGTGTTTGAGGTAAGATCACTTAATCCATCAGTGCAATAGCAATACCATAGGCTTGATCTTATTCTCAAGTTCCTAAAGATGAGGAACACAGATAACATGCACAAATTGATCCAAAGGTCTTTTCAGGGTTGTAACTTGGCCTAGTATGAGGCTAAGAATTTTTGGGAAGTAGTTAAATTTTTTGTATGAGATTGAAACATATTAATCCAATGTAAAATCAGTCAATTCACATATACTTTTTTCACTACTTCTTCTCTTTACACCTCTTTCTTTTCTAACTTTATACTTTTCTCCTTTCTACTACCTTCTTATTTTCTTAATTGTTACCTTTTTAGAAACTTAACAAAATAAAAAAAATTCAGTTTCTTTTTTTTTTCTATTTTTTTTAACATAAACATAGCTACTGCAGCTTTATTTTATATTTTTCTTCCTCACTTTGAGCACTCTTCCCCTCTTCTCATTACTTAACACTATTCACAATAGCTTCACCTTAAAATTTTGATAAGTCTTTTAATCTCTTCCATAGGTGGGATAATTAAGGATTGGGGTTAAGTAATAATGTGGGTAAATAAAAGAAAAATAAGTCTTAGGCTCAAATGGAAAATTTATCGGGTGGTCTATTTGGCCAAGTGGGGTAATATAAAACAAAATGCATTTGTCTTCCTAATTTATGCATGCATCAAGAGAGAAATGGAGCAAGTTCTAGAGTACTACTATAATGAGGCGTCTTAAGAAAAGATTTATACTATTTAGGCTCAAACCTCACATGTTGTGGCATCAAGTTGGAATTATATTCCCCATTTTCTAAATCACAGTATTATCCAAGAATTCACAAAAAAAAAAAAATCAATCAAACGAGCAATCATATTCTCGTAAATAAGGTTCAATGTAATATCATGTCAGAAAAATAATTGTGAATTCTCAGATTGTCACTTGTGCTTCCTAGAATTTATTCAAGTTTGTTAACCAATTCAACTCATGCTAATTTAGAAACAACATACATAGACCAGTAGAATACTAAAAGAAAACTAAAAGAATTGAGATATCTCCCATGAATTTGAAAAGTTTTTTTGGGTGTCTTTCTCTTGGTGTGTACTCATCAGTCAAAGCATGCTATGCACCCACAATTCCCACATTTAGAATATTGTTGTCCTCAACAATAAATTCTAGACACAAGGCGAATCAATACTGCGCACTTAGAACACTTACACAGAGATTACAACAAAAATAAAATGATAATACCAACAACAAAGATCAGAGTGTGAGTAAATATCTCAATAAATACTAAAGAAAAAAACATAAACAAAAAATAAATTAAAATAAATAATACGAAATAGAAAATTTGATTGGGTTGCCTCGCAATTAGAGCTTGTTTAACGTCATGAGTCTGAAGTATCCCTTGTGATTATAGTGGTCGAAACCATACAATCATTGATGACCCAGTCTTCTTGGTCAGGTGTTGTGGCCTTCCATAATAATCCTGCATAGATGAACAAGGTGGAATGGCCTCAAGAGCTCCAAACTTAGACTTTTTGTGTTTTTCCTTGCTCTTGGGCTTTTCTATCTTAACTTTCGATTTGCATTCTTCATACCGCTGATCGACTTCCTTCTTGTTTTCCTCCTTAACCTTCTTTTCACCAATGTAGTAAACTTGACCTTCAGGTTTTCTAGTTAGTTCAACTAGCTCTTCTTCCAGTGCATTTGACACTTCAATTGAATCGATGACTTTAACTACTTCAGTCAGTATATCATCATTGAGTAGCTCAGACGAGTGTAAAATCTCTGAAACTGTTTCTTCTATTACATCAATTTGAAAGCATCTTCTTTGTCTTTAGTATACTTCATAGACTCAAAAACATTCATCTTGAATTCACCACCATTGACTCTAAAAATTATTTCTCCTTGCTCCACGTCAATCAGTGCCCTAGCGGTTGCTAAGAACGGTCTTCCTAAGATCAGAGGCATGTTGACATCTTCCTCTATATTAAAAACTACAAAGTTAGCTGGGAAAATATAATCATTCACCTTTACCAAGACTTCTTCAAGAACTCCTTTCGGTTTCTTGATGGATCTATTTGCAAATTGGAGAGACATCAGTGTAGACTTCATCTTAGTGATCCCCAAGGACTTTGCAAAGGAGAAGGGCATCAAATTGACGATGGCTTCCGGATCACATAAGGCTCTTCCAACTTGCTGATTCCCGACCATGTAGGAAATACTAAAGGTACAAGCATCTTTGACCTTTGGTGGCATCCTTTTTCTTATCGTTGCACTATTATCTTCTGTCAGAGCCACAATTTCTATCTCCCTCAACTTGTGCTTGTTGATAAAATTCCTTTCATGAACTTAGCATAGAGAGACATATTCTCCAAAGTTTTAGAGAAATGGATGTTAAATTGCAGCTTTTTGAACATCTTCATAAACTTTGAATATTGTTGCTTTTCTTTTTCTTGCTTTGTCCAAAGAGGGTACGGAGCTTTAGCATATGGATTTAGTTGACTGAAGCCCTTAGGAGGTTTCTTTGAATCACTCTTATCCCAAATAATCTCCCCTCCAAATTAGGTCGCATTATCAAAATCTTTAGGGGTCTCCTCTTGCTTATTATTCTCTTCTTTTAGATGTTTCTCTTTTTTAGCTATCTCATCTACCTTGGCCTAATTCTCTTGAGGTTGGATCACCTTTTCACTTCGAGTGGTGATTGCATTTCAGTGCTCCCTTGGATTAACCATAGTGTCACTAAGCATTTTCCCCGGAGTTCTCTCATTCAATTGCTTGGCCAGTTATCCAATCTAAGTCTCGAGATTTCACATCGAGGCCTCTTGATTCTTGAAATTCAACCTTGTATCTTGCATAAAAGCATTATGAAGAATCAAAGTGATGATGTGGCTACCACGATGATACTATTGATGATTCTACGTCAGCATAATTTTGATGATAACAAACAAGTCAAAGAAGATTGCTTGAAGGTGAAGCAACATCCAAAAGAAATCAAATCAAGAAACATACAAGCCAAGCATCAAGTCAAGTCCAAGATCTCAATGGTATATTTATCTAGGACTTAGGAAAATGTGTAAAGGTGTATAGTATTATAGCATTGCATAAGCTCAAGTCATACACATCATCAAATGCATAAATGAATCTTGAACTAACAAGTCAAACATGCATCTAAAGGTTTTTCAAATGACTTAAGCAAAAAAAAAAAGAAAGAATCATGGCATTATAACAGTTACATATTCATGGCCTTATACATCTGTTAAAAAAAGTCAAATCAAGTGGTTTAAATCGTTCAAAATTGGTTTGGAAAGAATACTTACATAAAATATACTTTTCTAGTTAATTTCCATAACCAATCATACGCTTTACAAGTCATAGAACCATATTGAAAGAAAGGAATTTTCGAAAATGTGTAAAAAGGTCACTGCCATGAAATATCCGGATATCTGACCTAGAATATTCGGATATCAATCTCCGGATATCTGATACTGAATATCCGGATATCACATATCCGGATACGTACGCGATGAATATCCGGATATCTACTGTTTAAACGACTATAAATGGCTATAATCACATATCCGGATATGTGTTCGATGAATATCCGGATATCTACTGTTTTTAAACGGCTATAAACAGCTAGTTTTCGAATTGGGTGCCTATATAAACCCCCCTAACATCTCAAATACACACAATTCGGTCATTGATCATTTACCAAGTCTTTATCACTCATTCTAGCTTGCTTTTGCTCACATATTACTCATTTTGATCATTGCATAGACTTGAGCTTATCTTTGTTGTTAGGCTATACACCTACTAGTTCTTCAATTTGTAATATCTGTACTTTGAGAGTACATATCCACTCTTTATCACCTTCATCTTACTTCTTGAATCAAAAGGGGAGTGAACCCTTGTGTTGGTCTGCCAAGAGACAGAAGTCTTGGAAAGGGGAGTGAACCCTTGTTAGTCTACCAAGAGACAGAAGTCTTGGGAATTTGTAAAGGTTTGTCAAGCACCCGTGAAGCTTGACCGTTAGTGAAAGATTTGATCGAGCGACTTCAGTCTGGAAGTAGGTCACAGTGGTAGTGACCGAACCAGGATATATCAAGTTTGCAAATCTCTCTATCCCTTATCTCTTGCATATAAGCATTGATTAATCATTTGAGCATATTTAAATTCATATCTCATCAAATATTTACCTGATCTATTTTTCTGTTATTTAGTCACTACACGCTGTAAATTATTTAAATTAAATAAATTGGCTTTGAAAAAGAAAAGTAAGGCATTTTAATAGAAATATTTTTAAAACTCAATTCACCCCCCCTCTTGAGTTTGAGGTCACTTGTCCAACAAGTGGTATCAGAGCTTGGACTCTTGTATAAAAGGCTTAACCCCTTCAAGAGAAGTAATGGCCTCTTTGAACAATGATATGCCTCTTGAGGGAACTTCAACTTCAAGACCTCCCTTCTTTAATGGTACAGATTATGCTTACTGGAAAAGTCGAATGCAAATCTTCCTAGAATCAAATGATTTAAGAATTTGGAACATTGTTGAAGAGGGATATAAAGTCCCAACCAAAAAGGATGAGAGCAACAATGATGTTCCAAAGAATATAAAGGAATTTTCAGAGGAAGAAATTAAAGAAGCAAATTGGAATGCTAAAGCTAAAAACTTAATCACCAACGCTTTAGGAAGAGATGAATATTCTCGTATAGCTTCCTGTAAAACCGCAAAAGAAATGTGGGATGTGTTAGAAATAACGCATGAAGGAACTAGTGAGGTTAAGGTCTCTAAAATTCTAGGATTAACTAGAGAATTTGAACTATTTGAAATGAATGATGGTGAAACCATAGAAAGTATGCAAAAGAGATTTACTCATATCATCACACATTTAGATGCATTAGGTTCTACATACACTAACTTTCAATTAGTTACGAAAGTTTTGAGAAGCTTGAACAGGGACTGGCAACCTAAGGTGACAGCTATTTGTGAATCAAAAGACTTGAAGACCATGTCCATTGCCTCACTCTTTGGAAAACTTCAAGAGCATGAATTAGAACTGACAAGGCTAACTTTGAAGGAGGAATACAAAAAGAAAAGCAAAGGAATGGCTCTCCAAGCAACAAGCTCAATCCTTCAAGCTGAAGAAAAAGAAAAGAATCTATCTGATGATGAATTGGATGAAGAAGAAATGAGTTTCTTTGTAAAGAAATATGGAAAATTCTTCAAAAGAAGAAACCCACAAAGAATATTTCCCTTTCCATCAAAAGGAAAAACAAAAAAAATGAAGGATCACCTAAACAAAACATTACATGCTACGAATGTGGAAAAACTGGTCACTACAAAACCGATTGTCCAAATCTCCAAAATAAAGACAAATATGAGAAAAGACAACCAAAAGAGAATAAAGGATTCAAAAAGAAAGCCTATGCAGCTTGGGATGAAGATTCAAGCTCTCCCGATAATTAAAGTGAGGAAGAAACCAACGTATGTTTCTTGCAAGATTCTAAAGCTTCAAATAAAGTAAGCAAAGAAATACAACATATGTGCTTCATGACTATGGAAGATGGCAATGAATCGGAATCTGAGGTATGCTTGAGAAGCATTTCATCCAAATGGGTATTGGATAGTGGCTGTTCAAGGCATATGACAGGAGACAACACCAAATTTCTCTCAATCACAAGGAAAGAACATGGACATGTATCCTATAGGGACAACAACAAAGGAAAGATCCTTGGCATTGGGAAAGTTGGTAACTCTTCTTCAACCAATATATAAAATTTTTTCCTTGTTGAAGGTCTTAGACATAACTTGCTAAGCATCAGTCAATTATGCGACAAAAATTTTAAAATTATTTTTGATTCAAAATATTGCAAAATTGAAAGTTTAAATGATGGGCAAGTTAAGTTTAAGGGCTATAGAGTGGATAATATCTACATGATTGATCTAGATGATATGCCTTCAAATGACGACAGTTGCTTGGTTAGTAAGGAAAATGATTCATGGTTATGGCACAAAAGAATTGAACACACTGGCATGAATCACTTAAACAAATTGATCTCTAAAGGCTTAGTAATTGGTCTTCCAAAGCTTAAATTTCAAAATGACAAATTATGTAATGCATGTGTAAAGGGAAAACAAGTGAAGGCATCTTTCAAATCTAAAAATATTGTTTCAACTACTAGGCCTTTACAACTGTTGCACATGGATCTTTTTGGACCTACACAAACTATGAGCTTTGGTGGAAATTACTATGCATTTGTCATTGTGGATGATTTTTCTCGCTTTACATCGACATTATTCCTTGCTCATAAAAGTAAAGCTTTTCAAGCATTTAGAAAATTAGCCAAGTTTATTCAAAATGAAAAATCTTTGAACATTGTTTCTATTAGAAGTGATCATGAGGGAGAATTTGAAAATAAAGATTTTGAAATGTTTTGTGATGAAAATGGAATTCAACACAATTTTTCCACTCCTAGGACTCCGCAACAAAATGGAGTTGTAGAAAGGAAAAACTGTGTCCTGCAAGAACTTGCAAGGACAATGATCA